>NC_060162.1:27993804-28010643 GCF_021292245.1 Micropterus dolomieu | reverse complement strand
ACACACACACACACACACACACACACACACACACACACACACACACACAACTTTCCCACCTACACAGACAAAGTCACAAAGAGAGCAGTGGGCTGAGGTGGAGATGGAAACAGAGAGAGCCCCCTGCAGATGCGAGGGTGTAATTGCATTAGCTGCCCAGTAGGGAGAGGATGAGCTTGGGTTGCTCTGAAATGAACACAGTTAGGGGGCCACATCAAGCCATTAGTAGCACTTCAGCCCTCTGCTTCACTCCTGAGGCGGATTTCATATGCAGCTTTTCTGCGGTGGCTCCTGTGGGGAGTTAATGGCAGCTCCCGGTTGCTTATCCTGTTCTCTGGCTGGCTTTCTGTGGAGGTTGAGAGAGTGACTTTAAAAATGAGCTGTAAAGAGTTTTGGTTTTTACACTACATGTCTTTAACTCTATGGGAAGGACATTAGAAATCATGAAATTCAAGACCATTATCAGTCCTGTCCTTTTGGAACTTAACCAGGTACGGAACAAAAACAATGTCATAAATCACAGGTTTTGGTATCTGGTCTGAAAATTTAAATAAAATATATTACAGGGGAGCCAGAGGGTCTCATCTGAATTTAATAACATAAGCAACATAAGCAAACTTTACAGTATAGTATAGTTGTATAGTATAGTTTTCAACTTTGGTGATCCCCTGACTCTGACCTTATTCAAACTGACACAAACTGCATTTCCATCCACCTGTTTTTGTGGAAATGCTGGATATTCAAAAAGAAGACTGAGGTGGAAAAGTTGGTGAATCAATAAAATCACATTCTACATGGTTTTCTACCATTTGACTGGAGTTCTTTTAATTACGGGGTGTTTCCTCTTCTTCTGCAGTTGTTCAATGCCACCTCACTAGAGAATTGTCTCCATTCGCTGTTTATCTACATGAACCAACTCTTATTTGCATAACAGCTGTGGATTGAAACACTCATTCATTCACATTTTCATTTGCAGTCTGGAAATTCAGTTAAAATTTACGACAAAGCTGGCCTGGCTTTGGTAAGCTGGTGTTTCTATCGGTGACATACTTTTAATTAATGATACGGCAGAATAAACAGAATGTCATCTAACAGAATAAAGGGACAGGAAGAAATCTACACACGTAAAATTTTGTTTTAAATTAATTATTTTTTAAAAGTTTGGAAGTTATTCAACGTAATCCTTTGTAATCCTTTGATTTACAAAGAATGTGGTTATTTAATAAGTGTATGGATTACGCAGACTGAGTGACAGCTGTCTCATATGAATGAGTCAACTTGAGACAAATGCATGTTGAGTAGACCAGCGTCATCCATGCATTTACATATGAAAGGTGTATTAGTCTCGTTTCTTGTTGGTTTACATCCTGTTAACCACATGGTCAACATGTTAAGCACTATAAAACTCAGTCACAGTTATCCATCATCCTTGATCCTGTCAACAGATGACCAGGCTTTCATGTTCAACTTACTCACTAAATGATTTCAGAAATGCAACACAACGTCGCAGCCCCAAAACAGATGAAAAGACAGTATCCATAAAACTTATGGAAATCCCATAGAAGCATGTGTGTAAAATGACCAACCTCTAATGGTGTCTGCGTTACATTTCTTCCTCCACCTCTATCCCTCTGCTGCTGAGTTGCGGCACCACAGAGAGATGAATGAAATCAGCATAGAGGGAGTTACCAATGGGACCGCTCCAGCTAATGTTTTGTTTGGTATTAACATGCACAAATCATTTAAACTCCCACTGATTTGGATGAAAAAACATTTGGAATAGGGCTCATCAATCAAAGGGCACACACACAGGAGCTGTCAAAATCCTGGGGTGCGCTGTGTGTTCCTGTGTGTTACATTGCTCAAAGGAATTGATATTATAAAGCACAAACCTCTCTCTCCACTGCAAATTTAATGATCCATTTTATTCTCTTCTTTCATGTTTGAGACCAGAGGAGGGTCATGAGCACATGTGAAGCACCTGGACAACCCTGGGTCCCTTTTTTCTTCACTATATAACCACACCAACCCTTCATTCTCTCTTGCCTACCACACATGTCAACCATATCATAACGTGTTCTTCATTATTTTGCTGTAGGAAAAAATCATTTATTTTCATACATATACAATAAAAATATTTGATTTAGGCTCACTAGTTACAAAAAAGTGAATGGGTGAATGGATAGTAAGTAGTAGTAGCCCCCCCAAAACCACAGTATTTTCACACCCATAACCTGGACTATTCTGTGTGGCACCTATAGGTGGCCCCCTATATTGCCTACAGGAAGGGCCTCTGCCGTTCACATCTGTTCATTTCATTGGTGAATGTAGCCTTTTACTTAAGTAAAAATAGCCTACCAATACTAAATTGAAAAAATATTTAATTACAAGTAAAAATCCTACATTCAAAATCCTTCTTAAAGGTTCTATGTGTAACTTTCATAAAACGCTTGTTATTAATGCCACTGGTGGCCAATAAATGAACTGCAGCATCCTGTTGCTCGCGCTCACACTCCATAGGCTTGAGCAAGCATCTTTCTGGGCATTGGTCAAAACACTGATGTGACATACACGAGACTGAATGCTGGAAAATAAATTACGATCATATATAGAATAACGTTACTATGAGTAATGGTTCTATATTTTCCTTGGACCATTAGCTCCATGATTCTGACTAGCTTGCCGTTTGCAAAACAGCCAATGCCACAAAGCAACCAACACTATTTTTCAAACACGTCGTTAGAGCCACTGTGTGAGAAAAAGTTTTCCAGGGTCAGTGGAGATCATGCTGATATGTTAGCAGTAGCTACATTTAGGCTAGCAGCTTTTTGGTATCCTTTTGGATGCAGCCAAGAGCAAAAAAAAGAGGAAAAGACACAATGACAGAGAGTAGCTTTACACAAGTTTCTCTCGGGCACTCTCGAGGATGATTCCTCTGTGACACAGTAAGGTTAGCGTATTGCGCACACAGCCACCAGTCAGCTCAGGGAATATCATTTCCAAAACACACTTACCAGTCTGGAAGAATCCCAGTCCATGACAGCCAGTGCGCTGCTTACCAACAGCAGTGGCTGGACTATGGTCAGAGGATTACTAAGCTTGTCTATTAGACTCGAGAGGTGTCACTTTTATTTACATTGGTCAACTTTTGTTTTGCATGGAAGCCCTAAGCGGCCATAGATTCAAGTATTTTTTTACTCCGTTTTCCCATGATAACGGGATAATTATCTCGAGATAACGAATGTTGTTTTCCCGTGATAATGGGATAATTTTCTCATGACCTCAAGATAACAAAACAGTTATTTAACACATGGGTTGGCAGGGACGTTTCTTAATGGTAATTTAAAAATTACGAAACATCAAACATTTCCTGATGGCTATTTCAGAACCTTTGAAATAGCCATCGGAAAATGTTTGATTGGATTCCCCTGAATGTCTTTATAACAACTTTGTTAAAGAGGATAATAAAAAAAACACACAAAAGAAGAAAAAAAAAGTAATTGAGAGCAGGAGTCCAACACAGTCCTTGAGTTATGAGTCCTGTGCTCTACCAACTGAGCTAACCAGTGACACTGACAAATTTTTTAAAATTATCCTAAAGAAATGCACCTGTTTGTTATCTCGAGATCACAAGAAAATTATCCTGTTATAAAGGGAAGGTGGAGTAAAAAAAATATTTGAACGGATGGCCGCTTAGGGCTTCCGTAGCTTTTAACCTAGCTACGGAAAAGTGGTTAAAAGCCAATGCCTACTCTTCAATTCCCACCACCCACTGGAGCACAAGCTAGGGGTCATGAGAACACTGCACCACAGAGCGGAAAACATACCAACAAGCGCCCAAGCCAGAGAGAAGGAACAGAAACACCTGAAGGGGGCACTTACAGCCTGTGGATACCCTAAATGGACCTTTGTGAAAACAGCCACAAGATCCAAGAAGAACAAAACTACAAGGGAGGAGGAAAAGAAGGTCAAACGCAACTACATTGAGATTCCATACGTGTCTGGAGTATCAGAGAAATTCAGGAGGATTTTCAACAAACACCACATCCCTGTGTTTTTTAAACCCAAGAACACACTAAGACAGATGCTGGTACACCCCAAAGACTGCACACCCAAACACAAGAGTTAGACAGTTAGACAGAGGAGTTAGACAGAGAAGATGGATGGTTTGAAAGAGGTGTCAAGGAAGCCATCTACACCCGGGTTGAGAAGCCGTCATTGAACAGAGGAGGGGGTCTACGCCACCACTTATCCCCCACTTACAATGCTGTCCTTTCATCACTTCCCAGGAAACTCAACAAACGTAACCTATTGGCCTCAGGTGAAGATACCAACGATGGTCGTTCAGTCTTGGCCTCGGGTAGTCCTAACGACTGTAACGACTGTCGTTACAACAACCAGGAACACTAGCAAACCAGCATTATCTACGACCCTGGCAAACGACCCCACTGAGGTTAAATAGCTGAGTTTCTCTGCCAGTCAGTCAGAACTGAAGAAGTCCTTTGGATGAGGGACGAAACGTCTTCTAGTATCTTCAACCAAGTCCAGTTGCCCTTGACTTTAACCTTTGTTGGATAACCTCAAACTAAGCATTTTTTGTTTACTTGCTGGGATCCAGAAAAGGAGTTTTTTGTTAAGATGTGGACTCTTGAGGAGTCCTATGTCCCTGACCCCCCCGGACCTCCCCAATACAGTGAAGCTGCACATTTTTGAGTGGCCTTTTATTGTGGCCAGCCTAAGGCACACCTGTGCAATAACCATGCTATCTGATCAGCATCTTGATATCCACACCTGTGAGGTGGATGGATTATCTCGGCAAAGGAGAAGTGCTCGCTATTGTGAACATTATTTGAGAGGAATAGGCCTTTTGTGTACATAGAGAAAGTCTTGGATCTTTGAGTTCAGCTCATGATGAATGGGGGCAAAAACAAAACAAAAGACAACCTCAAAAATATGACGCCGAGTACATGCGCTCAACTTCTTTGGTCGAACATGGCGAAGCCTGTTCTGAGTGGAACCTGTCCTGCTGAACCACTGTATGGTCTTGGCCACCGTGCTGCAGCTCAGTTTCAGGGTCTTGGCAATCTTCTTACAGCCTAGGCCATCTTTATGTAGAGCAACAATTCTTTTTTTCAGATCCTCAGAGAGATGAAAAGATATAATCAAATATTTACAAAAATGTGAGGGGTGTACTCACGTTTGTGAGATACTGTATATAAAGATTTTTTGTCTCACTTGTTTAACATACCAGTAAGTTTGAATTGTTTCCACACAATTAACTGAACGATTGAACTGCGGAGAATGTAACTAATAATAACTAACTAACTAATGATGTGTAGCATGTCCATATTAACAAAAGTTTAAACATTTTCATTTTTATGTGCGATCTAAGTAGCTTAGAACTAGCTCGAGTGGCCAACCCAGAGAGCTTTAAGAGGTTTTATACATCCAAATAACTATAAAAACCAGACCAGGTATCTAATTGAGACCTGCGTTTATTGGTCAAAACGTGTGGCCACACAAAGCCAGTAACAGGGACAGGCGTCTAAATGGAACTCTGCTTTAATTGAAATTTTACAGCTAAGTTTCTTAGCAGGAGTCTCCCATGTCAGCAGTTGAATGACAATTGAGACTGGAGCATAGTAAGGATTCCTGTACATGGGGCGTGTGCTCTACCAACTGAGCTAACCGCACCCCAGATCAAGAGATTTACTCAAAAGTCATTAACACACTGAACTCTGCACTGAAATTACAAACCTCATAGACACTGTGCAATATCATATCACCACCACTATTTACTTATTATTTATTATTTTTTCCTGTGCAATACACACTGTTAAGATTATATTTTTCCCCCTGTGTGTATGTTGACAATTGTGTGAGTGTGTGTGAACTGCAAGTGTGTGAATGTTAGATATATGGTTTTGATTTTTTATGTATATTTTAAGCACCGTTTCAGGGAGTGCATCTGAAATTTTGTTTCTGTATGGCTGAACTTCCATGCTGTTAATATAACTGCCCTTTTAGTAAACAGTCTGAGCATTAAGCCAAAGTAGTCTTTTTTGTCTCAACGGCAACCTAACCACACAGATGAGACTTATATATATACCTAACAGTAGGTATGCTTTAATAAATGATGACCTACACCACAGATTTCCTTTGATGGTTTCCTATAATAGTGTTTGTGGAGAGAAGTGGCAGTGTGGTGGCAGGAAACTTTGCACATGATTTAGACAGTTTGAACAATATTGTTTTCAACCAGCATCCCCCCCATCTGGGCCAGTAACCACACACTGAGGGCCAGTCAATCAAGGCACATATCAATCGATTTTCAACTGCAGTTTTTGTCTCTATTTTAATACTATGTGGTGTATCTGCCCAATTGTCCACCAGCAAAACTCTTTCAAAGCCTTCACAGATATTTTGGACTTTTTCAATTGGACTCATGCAATTATTAAATTCATAAAGGTCACATAGGTCTTGTATTTTGGTCACAACCCTTCTATATTGCTTTGCTGAAAAGTGTCTTGGTCCTCCTTGTCATCTCTTCTTTTATATGATTCCCCAAGCCATGGGTTCCCAGAAGGCTGGCCTGACTGAATATCAAAAAGAGCAATTTGACTGGGCCTTTGAAATGCTTAGCTGTAATGTCAGTCCTGGGCTCTTTCAGATAGAAAGGAGAGGGAAATGTCAGTGCAGATTTCTATCAGCCATGTCAATAAAGAGTGCCCTCTTGGTGGCCAGCTGGGCCTGCCAACAGGACAACTGCCCTTTTATAGCCCATGTTTATAGAGCTTTTAGCAAGGATTTGGAGATGCATTTTAACATTCAATGTGCACATGTTTCCCCCTCAGGAAAAGGCTTGAGGTCACCAAAACAAAAACTTGTTTCCATAACACCATTTACTTGTTGGAAAGGTAAACTTCTTATCTTTTGTTTATGTCCATCACTGTGGGATAAGGACAATACAAGCTGTCTGAATAATCCTTCAGTTGTCACCTTAAATGTTTCTGTGTGTCAGAAATACACAGTGAACCTTTACATATACATATATGCATCCTTTAGGGAGTTAAGCTGCTTGCAGTTATCCACATAAAATACATTTTTTTTAATACATGGTATTTTAATTATTAAACTTTTGTCAGTCTTATTTGGCAGCCATTATGTCATTTCTAACCTAGTTCTGTATGTATGTCTAGATATCTGGATAAGGGACAACGCATTTTAATACAGATGTAAATGCACACAGAACTTATTGTGATCTGAGGTGGTTTGTTTCACATTAGCTGTGGTTGCAAGTGCACTATTTTTTAATCCAATTTCAGTCATTCTGATTAGAGATTTCAACTTAACTGTTTACATGGACACTAAATAAAGTGATCTGATAAGATTTTTTTTTACATACACAAAATGTTTCTGCTGCTGTGACGCATTTAATCTGCCGGAAATATAATGAAGAAGAATAAGAAGTTGTTCCGCCTGTTGAAACACTATTTAAGTTGGACCCACATTGTGTCCTAGGAACAATATTTTGCATTTCGGCAGTTAAGCAGCAATCAGCCACAGCCATGCTTATATTTTCCTATTCAACAGATTATCAAAGAATTACACAACCCCTCACATTCACCATTGAAAATTTCTCCCAATAGGACCAGTTTCTTCTCATTAAGGTGGTTACACGTGCCATTTTTATTCTGATTGGGTTATTATTACGACTATTAATGGAATATTAGGCTCTATGTAAACTCATCTATTATACTGAAAACCAGGGGCTGAACTTACTTTGTTAACCTTAAATCCTGCTTCTTAGTACAGGCCCCTGGAGCATGATGGTACACAGCAGTCCTCACAGAAGATGATGTAGGATGTTGCAGCCTCTGTGTACTCAATCCAAACTGTTGGTAGTAGACCTGAAAACATCCCAGCCAGTACAGTCCAAGCATGCACGAAGAATTTTTCCCCTTATGCGGGAATCTGATGGACCATGATGTAGTCAGAGTGTTTCCGGCTCGGATCCTGACAGTAGCACAAGGTAGTGACAACGGGCCCCAATGCAAGCTGTTATGATGGGCCCTTGGGTTCCACAGTTATGAAGCACATGCTCACACACTGTGTTTGGGTCTAAACCCTATATTGGCAAATTTGTGTGACTTGTTTCCTTACTGTACACGGTTTAACAACTGATAAGATTATATGCAGGAAATACCTAACCTCCTTACATCAATTTCTTTCCATATTAACATATTAAATTGAACAGTTCTCTTTATGTGCTTCTCTCCAACACACAGACACGCGCCTACTGTGGCTGTGTTGGGTGCACCTGGACGCTGCAATCTAAAGTGATGGATATTAGAGTTGGACTGTGTCACCTAGACTATTGTATTTGTAAGTACTGAAGTCAAAGAGAAAGTTAGAAGCAGTATGGCCAAAATCCTGAAACGTCACTACAAACACCTGAGTGCAGGGGAGGTGTCCACAGTGCTGATATGATGCAGACTTTTTCGGGCATTTTCAGTACAATAGCCTCCCGAATCACAGCAACCACATTCCTCCATCCAGTGATGGTCCATCTGATTCCTGCTTACAGGCAAAAACTAAAGCTCTGTAAACCTGTAGTGAGGACATCAAAGAAGTGGACTAGTGAAGCTGTTGAGGATCTCCAGGCATGTTTGGACTGTACTGACTGGGATATTTTCAAGAATGCTACCAACAATCTGGATGAGTTTACAGAGGCTGTGACGTCCTACATCAGCTTCTGTGAGGACAGCTGTATTCCAACATGGAATCGGACACCATCCCCTGTGACTCCTCCGCTCAGCTTCAGCCTCAGTCCACCACTCCCCCCCCTCCTCAGAGCTGGCCAGCTCCACCCCCTCCCCCCCTCTCTCTGTGATGGAGAGAGGGGGGGAGGGGGTGGAAGTCAACGGTCTTTTCAGGAGGCAGAAACCCCGCAAGGCAGTCTCCGGTGTTCATAGACATTTTTAACCCCTCACTGGAGACATGCCATGTTCCAGCCTGCTTTAAAGCCTCCGTTATCATACCTGTCCCCAAGAAACCAAGGACCACTGGACTAAACGACTTCAGACCCGTCGCCCTGACCTGTGGTTATGAAGTCCTTTGAACGCCTTGTGTTGTCCCACCTACAATCCATCAAAGACCCACTCCTGGACCCCCTGCAGTACGCCTACAGAGCCAACAGGTCTGTAGATGATGCAGTAAACATGGCCCTTCATTACATACTCCAGCACCTGGACTCCCCAGGAACCTACGCCAGGATCCTGTTTGTGGATTTCAGCTCTGCTTTCAACACCACCTGCAGGTGGATCACTGACTTCCTGACGGACAGGAAGCAGCACGTGAAGCTGGGAAAACATGTCTCTGACTCCAGGACTATCAGCACCGGATCCCCTCAAGGCTGCGTTCTTTCCCCCCTTCTCTTCTCCCTGTACACCAACAGCTGCACCTCCAGTCACCAATCTGTCAAGCTCCTGAAGTTTGCGGACGACACCACCCTCATTGGGCTCATCTCTGGTGGGGATGAGTCCGCCTACAGGTGGGAGATCAACCATCTGGTGACCTGGTGCAGCCAGAACAGTCTGGAGCTCGACGCTCTGAAGACCGTGGAGATGGTCGTGGACTTCAGAAAGAGCACAGCCCCACCCTCCCCCATCAACATGTGTGCCTCCCCAGTCCCCACTGTGGACTTCCACTTCCTGGGGACTATCAACTCCCAGGACCTCAAGTGGGAGCTGAACATCACTTCCCTCACCAAGAAGGCCCAGCGGAGGATGTACTTCCTGCGGCAGCTGAAGAAGTTCAGCCTACCAAAGACAATGATGGGGCACTTCTACACCGCCATCAATGAGTCCATCCTCACCTCCTCCATCACCATCTGGTACTCCGATGGTGCTCATGTCGGGCACAGACCTGGCACGTCGCACATATTTGTTGTTTATTGTTGATCTTTGTTGTTGTCAGTTTATATATTTATATGTACACAATATTCTCTTTGTTGCGTTACTTCTGCACGGAACAGACCCAGAATAATGCACATGTATATATCTGCATTGTTGTTCTTCCATTCCATATTTATATATTTCTACATTTATTTATGTTGACTGTATGTTTGTCTACGTGTAGCACCTTATCACCACAGCAAATTCCTCGTATCTGTAAAACACTACCTGGCAATAAAGCTCCTTCTGATTCTGATTCTTCTGATTCTCTCAGACAGAGAGGCAGGAGATTATGGTGAATAAGAAAGAAAAACGGCCTACCTAAAAACAACATCATGTGGCCACCACCGGCCAGCTATGGCGCACACACGGGTTAATTGCACATTCACACAATCAAACGGGTGCTCAGAACAGAGCAGAACATAAGATTGGGCAGCCATACAGATATTACCCACAATCATCGTTGCATATGTAGGCTATGTGATACGAATATTCTAAAGAAAATAAGACAATATTGATTCTGTGGAATCTGTGGAATCTAGAAGACTTTTGTGGTTAAACTACTGACTGACACCACGGCTGTCTACTGTTGCATGATGACCATAGTTTTATTTTTACGATGAGACCGACAAAGTCCTGCTCATAACCTGGTGGAGCCCTTGTACAGTACGGGCCCAGGTGTGGCTGCACTGTCTATACCTACGCCCCTGGATTCTGACAATAGCTTGGGTACCACAATGTTGTATGTAATGTTCAACGGTTCAGCTGGTCCTCGAGGTGTCTGTGGAGGTAACAGCGATTTTGACTTTGTGTGGAGAGAGCAGGGCACAGGTGTTAGCCTTCTCTCCGTTCCTTTTGCAGGTATGGTCGTTATGTAGTGTATAAGGCTCTCCTTAAGGATCCAGAAATGTGTTTGGCAAACACAAAAGAAAAGAGATAAACAAAAGAAAACAGACTGGTGTCAAGGCCGCACCTCAGTGGACTTCTGCACTCATGTGGAAATTCAGGGTTTAAATTCTCCCCAAATTCACACTCAGGTGGGATTCACGTGGGACAAGAGCTGTTTTGGCGCTGTTTCTTTGTTCAAGTCTTTTGGCTTTAAATGCAGGCCGCTCCTTTGTTTCACATAAAGTGAGATCCCAACACCTCGTATCGAGGAGTGGCAAAGAGACCGTCAGAGTCCATGATGCCCTTACAACGTAAGTGCAGTCAGTGACCCCAATCACATTTGGAAATTGGCTTGTGGCTGTAAATTGTACTATGATGTTTGCCTGCTCACCCACAGTGTAGGGAAATTTAACTTTGTATGTAAAATAATATAAGATAGACTTTATTGATCTGACTCTGGGGAAATTCACTTGTCACAGCAGCTCAAGATCATCCAGATGGCATTACTTTGAACTGGTAGGCCAAAGGGACTGTTGAAGGCAGTTTTTCTCTGCTGTCTTTATCCATTTGAACTTGCCAGTAGCTATCATGAAGGTCCAACTTAGTGAACACCACAGCTCCAGGTAATTACTCCAACCTTTTTCCTGGATGTTTGGTATGGGACAGGCATCTGTGTGACTAGGTGCATTAATTTTCCCGTAATCCACACAGAACCTTGGATTTGGATCATGTTTCTTAGACACCAAGACAACTGGCATACAGAGTTGTTGATGGTTTTATGATGTCTTTTTCCAACATTCTCTTAGTTTACCTGAAGCTTGGCTGGTGACACACGATAGCGCTTCTGTTTGATGGGCACTTCCTTGGTAAGAAAAATGTTGTGTGTGAGAATATTGCATCCCAGTGTTGCTGTGCAGACATTTGTAGTGGCCATAACAACTGATTCTTCCCGAAAACATCTAGGTGAAGGATGCTGCTAGCAGCCTGTAGGAGCTCAGGGCAGGGTGCAGGCAAGAGCTACTGCAGAGAAGAAGGCAAGCTGTGATGGAAGACCAGCATTGGGCCCCATTACAGATTCACTCAAGAACTGGTACAGGCTCTTTTTGTTAGACTTAAACCAGTAACGACTCTTCAAGACATCAAACTTCAGACTTTGAGACATCAAACAAGAAAATAAAGTCAAGACCCACCACTTCAGGGAAAGCAGGACTACAAGCAGGCAAGATGAAATAAGGTGAGGTTATTCGATGGGACTGTAATGTCAGGCTCATTTCACTCCAACCTATAAGTTGTCTTCCTTTTCCATCTGCTAGGTACCAGGGTCCCCTTGTTCAAGGCTTTTAGCACACCTGTTCCTTCTTAAGTTGCTGGCCAGGGCGGACAAGTCCATTGACAGGTAACTCTAGCTGACATGCCAGTTGGGGGTATTGTTTTTCAAAATCAATTTGAGTATTTCCTATTCCACAATATTTGTTTTCCAGCCCTTGCATAGTGACCGGTACATGATGGTAAAGGCTCTGACGCTTTCACCCTCTCTCTATTGTGCAACTCTCTGCCAGTTCATCTTCATAGTCCTCTGACAGGAAGGCAGCATGGAACTGGTCATGGAATTCCTTCGAAGTATGGATTTTATGGCAGCACACATCCCACCAATCTCTCAAGCACATCACACAGGGTGGCAATGAGCTCCTTGCCTGTGAGTGGACTGAAAGCGAGGAAAACTTCACACTCTTTCCCATGAACCTGTTCTTCAATTCCCCATGAAAGGTGGATCCTCCTGGTGACCCAAAATTTTCATCTGCCATGCCAGGCTGTTCAGTGGATTGTAAGATCAGAGAAAAGATCCTTCAGCAGGTAATTATGTGTTTGCAGATATATCAAACTGCTTATCCACATGTTTGAAAACTTCTATTTGTTCCTGAAATAGGTATGTCATTGTTTTGGTTGCTTGTTGAATCCCATAGCCAGAAAATGTTTGGTCTGTTTTGACAGCATTAAGAGTTAAGGGATGAAGAAGCTCAAAAAACACAGTGAGGTCCATATCCAACAGAGAATATGTTTATGGGAGGTATAGGATTTGACAATGTTGACTCTACTGATCCTGCTTCCATATTACACTACAAGATCTCTGAGTTAACAGCCATTTTGCAGAGCTGGGTGGAGATTAGGACGATGAGCCGGGCAGCAGTGAGGCACAATGAGTTCATAAATCTTTCCACCCACACTGGCAATTGATTGCAAAGGCTTGGAACTTCCCGGGGTGCCTTTGTGCCAGGGTATAATTAGAAAATGGTGAAAAAACTTACAGATATGATGTGGTTCCAAATGTAAAACAAACAGAAGCAGAGAATACACAACAAGAGTGAGTAGTCCAAATGTCCAAAAATGTCCAAAGGAGAGCACAGGAAAAAATCAAGAGACCAGAGACTATAAACATGACACACAGCTTGGACCATCTAACAGTTTAGGACAAAGAAACCACAGTGAGTGAGAGACAGAGAACCACTTAATTCCACAAGGGTTTCGAGATAACAGGACCAGTTGAAACACATTAGGCAATCTATGAGACATGCACAGGAAGAAAAACTAAACAAATAACACGTGGGGCAGACAGAACTTGGAAAGGAAAACAGGAAACAACACTAATGTACTTATGTATGAAAGGAGTGGTTTCATTAAGTGGGACAGATCCACTGTATCCACTGGTTCCCTTTCAGGCTGGTTCATTCTGTTATTAATAGCTGTGAGGCTACATAGAGTATCACGGTCTGGACCCAAGCACAGACACGGAGAACGGAACAGATGTTGAGATTGTGGCAGTCCAAATACACACACAGAGAGCAGGAACTGAAAATGAGTGGAATCCGTGGAAGGTAAAGTCCGAAACATGAAACAGGTAATCCAAAATGTGGAAACGCACAAGAGACATGGACGTGACAAACAGTGAACCAGCACTGAGTTAAGGTAACAAACCACTTAAATACAGGTGAGGGAGAAACTAATCATCCACAGGTGAAAACACTAGACAATCAGTGACAGACCACAACCACAGGGAGTAAAACAAGACAACGATACTGGAGGCAAGCATACACAAAATAAATAAGGAAACACTCAAAACACACACACACCACACCAGAACCGTGACATTAATCCATTAATTGGGAATGAGCTGATGTTGGTTTTTGACAGAATAAAATATGAACCAATGAGCAGTAGCTCAGTCTTACTACTGTTGAGTTGTAAGTAATTAGTTGTCATCCATGTCTGTGTATCATAGACAGGTAGTGAGTGTACTGGAGTGGAGTATGGAGCTGGGTTTGTGGACAAGAAGAGGGGTTTTTGAGGGTTTTTTGTAAGAGCCTAGCGCTCTCCCTGCTGCAGACCTTATGACTGTAAAATAATATTACTCCCTGATGCCCCACTTCCATTAAGAAAACTTTACAATCTCTCTTCTACATTAGAGATTCCCTGAGAACAGGTCTAATCCAGCCATCCTCCTACCCTGTAGCCACGGGATTCTTCTTTGTGGCTAAGAACGACAAGACTCTCCGTCCCTGTATTGATTAGCGTGGCCTCAACAGTATCACTGTAAAGAACAAGTACCCTCTGCCTCTAATCATCTCAGTTTCCAAACCACTACAACAAGCCACAATCTTCTTGAACTTGGACCTCCAGGAGGGTGGTGAATGGAAGACCGTGTTCAACATCCCCTTGGCCAATTCCAGGTAATGCCCTTTGGATTGACTAACACCCCAGCTGTTTTTTAGAGTCTGGTAAACAACGTCCTCCGAGATTTCCTGAACCATTTTGTTTTTGTCTACCTTGACGACATTTTGATTTTTTTCTAGAAACCTCAATGAACCATGTCCCATGTCCCATCTCCAGCAGAGCCCCTGGCGGACATGGGAAGTGCAAGTTCCACTCTAGTTCTGTGAGTTTTTGGCGTACATTTTTGAGTGCGGGCAGATGAAGGCAGACCCAGGCAAGGTCAAGGCGGTCATGGAGTGGCCAATCCCTACTACTAGAAAGCAATTACAACCATTCCTGGGGTTTACTAACTTCTACTGTAGGTTTATTAAGAGACTATAGTAAGGTCACAGTACCAACGACTCAATTAACCTCCATTAAGTCCCCTTTTATCTGGTGTCCTGAAGCCCAAACTGCCTTTATCAGACTCAAGACCCTTTTCACATCCGCCCCCATCTTAGTTCACCCGGACCCCGACAAGCAGTTCATCGCAGAGGTAGATGCATCCGGCAGTTGCAGTGTTCTGACCCTGACTCTGGCCATTCATCCAGGCCCTCTCCTCCCGCCGAGGTCATCAACGATCATCCGGCCTACACTGTTCAGCTACTTTTGGATGTGCACCATTAAGGTAGGGGGCTGCAATATCTGGTGGACTGACTGATGTTAATAAATTCTGGACAACAACGGAGCTCTATGGCTGTGATATACACACGAAACTAGTAGGATACATTTATTGTTGGTTTGGTTCTGCACATGGGAAAAAAAGATTGACTACCACCAGACCTATCCTAAATGTTTAGTAATTGACAAGGAACCTCTGGTGGCCGTGTGAATTATAGCACTTGTTTGTCAGAAGCAAAGGAGGAAGTGTGACGTTGCTATAGAGCCTCAAAACCTGGTAGGAAGGAGGTTGGGGTGAATTGATCAGTCAGCAGAGTGTGCAAATTTGACATGGGGAGACTGCAGGTTGTTTCCCTTTTCCTACCGATGGTCATCAATGGTTGGAAGCCATGACCTGAGTATGGAGGGTCCCTGCCAAAGTCAAGGAACCACTGAATTGTCCCAAATGGGAATTAATGATCTCAAATGACTTTTAACTCCAGATAGGGTTATCGATAAGTATCAGAGCCACTCTTTTGAAATGTCAAGCTCTTTGTGCTTGTGTATGTGTGTGTATGCACACACATCCATGAGCAAGTGCACACACACACACACACAACTCTGCATATTGGTGAAGACACTTAAAAGACCAGAAAACGCATCGTCACTTGTTCAAATACAGCTGAAACCTTCACCTTCGTTGGATTTCTTGCTTCCTGTCATCTTGCCATAATTATCATCTAATAAAGGCAGACAATGCCCTAAGAATAATTTAACAAGACAAATAAATGTCCCTGCCCATTACCAAACCTACACCCTTGCTTTTAGACCAAAATCTAATGGTTCATTTAACCTTGGTTCACTAACATTAATGAAGTAGTTACTTTAACCCACGCCATGATCATTTCCTAATAAGGATAGTTTTAATGGGACAACCATCACATTTTGTCAAGACTGAAAGTTCTTTGTTGAGTTTTGGTGGGTGGCAAAACTATCTACCTATCTAGGTCCATTTATCAGGTTGCTGTTCTGGAGCAATGGATCATTGCACAAGTTCAGAAAAATTTTAATTAAACATCTACAGTTTGTGTGACAGCCTGTTGAACAGCCTCTTAATGGACATTGTGGTGAGATAGTTTTTTCAAATAAATATTTTGTCATTTAGTTCATTAGTTTTTGTCACAAACCCCCGGTCGTGACCCTGACCTTCCTGTTGGGATGTGTGTGTGTGATTGTAGTTTTCTTTTCCCCTTGGGGCGTTTACAACATTATTGCGCACACTTGCATCATCTTGTCACAAGATCTCTGACGTAATTGCTGACGTAATCTGCACTCTGCGCATGCGTTGGCGTCTGTAGCCACCTGTCGGAAGCTCCGTCTTGAACCGGACTCTTATCCAGTTTTAATCCACTTTTTTCGTTACATTTTTTTATATCCTT
This sequence comes from Micropterus dolomieu, assembly GCF_021292245.1. Classification (NCBI taxonomy): domain Eukaryota; kingdom Metazoa; phylum Chordata; class Actinopteri; order Centrarchiformes; family Centrarchidae; genus Micropterus; species Micropterus dolomieu. The sequence goes on along the minus strand of NC_060162.1, from coordinate 27,994,013 downwards.
TTATTTAACTTAACTTTATTTAAGTTTTACGTGGGTTAAGGATTTTAGTCATCCGACATGGATTTTAAGATAGATGACCGTAAAAACGCGATCAACGCTACTGATCGCAACAAAGCTCCGGTGACTATGCAAGCCGAGATAACTCTGCCCCTTGAGGACTGCTCACTCCTTAAGAAAGCGAACAAGAAGATTGCTGACCTTATGGAAGA
>NC_060162.1:27986502-27993704 GCF_021292245.1 Micropterus dolomieu | reverse complement strand
AACCAGAACAAAGAAATATGACCACATTACTCCTATTTTAGCTTCATTACACTGGCTCCCAGTATGTTTTAGAATTGACTTTAAAATTCTATTGATCACTTTTAAAGCTCTTCATGGCCTCTCGCCTTGTTATATTTCTGACCTTTTAGTCCCATACGCACCAGCACGTACCTTGAGATCCTCGGGCAGAGGTCTGTTGTCTGTTCCAGAGTCTCGACTGAAAACTAAAGGGGACAGAGCGTTTGCTGTCAGGGCCCCGAGGCTCTGGAACAGCCTGCCCGAGGAAATCAGGTCGGCTGAGTCAGTGAACTCTTTTAAGTCCCTTCTTAAAACATACTTTTATAGGAGAGCTTTTCCCGATCTTATTTGACTTTATTTTATCCCTTTTATTTTATTGTATTTTACTAATTTTATATTAAATTTTCATGCTCTTATCTTTTTTTGTATTATTCTTTACACTTGTTAAAGCACTTTGTAACTTGTTTTTGAAAAGTGCTCTACAAATAAGGATTATTATTATTATTATTATTATGGTGTGCTTGGTGTGTTTTGGGTTTTGTCTGTCTCTCTGTGTTCTGCTTCCTCCCTCATGCTCTGGGGCTGCTGGTGGGTATGGTTTCCTCAGCTCCAGTTTACACACCTGAGACTCATCCAGTTAATCAGCACACCAGAGCCTCAGCCTACAATCAACTCACCTTAAAAGACCAGCCCAACCTTCCAGTCCCTGCCGGATTGTTGTATCTCACAGTACGAACATGCCAGCCTGTTGCCGGTCCTGAACTATCAGCATCTTGTCTGAACCCTTGCATTAGTATTAACTTGTTTTTCTGTCTTGACCATAGCATACCTGCCCCTGCCTGACTTGGATTCCCTCCTGTGCCACGGAAACCCCTGAGCTCTGGAACCAGGACCACATGCCCCTTGGAACAACCATCCCCAAGCCACACCTGTCTCTCCCTTGTGTTCAATAAATCTTCGCACTGCTCATATTCTGGTCTGCGTCTGAGTTCCTGGCCCCGGTCCTGACAGTTTTGTTAGATTGTCAGATAAAGAAAACAGAAGGACCTTGTAAGGTTCCACCTCAGAATTTTGCAGACTTAATTATTTTACACCCTGCTGATCAATAAAGACAGACGACATGAAACGTGATCGAAACTGAATGGTTTTCCTGAGCTGAGGACTCATCTGGTCACCCAGCTGCTTTCTCTCATAATACTTCAGTGGCTTTTGACGCCCACAAGCAATTTCCTACAGATGACTATCACATTACTTCAAATTAAACTGCATTACCTCACACCCAATGAAGAGGTTTATTTACTTAACAGATGGTGGATTTATCCTGGGGAAATATGAAAGGTGCGTCTTTGGATCCTGCATGTATGCTCATTTTTAATTGTTTTATAGAGTGAGGTCAGGTTAAATGGCATTTTTATTAACACGCAGACTTTAAGCCTGATGGTTAAGAAATAGTAATAATCTGTCCTAACCTCTGCCTCTCTGGCCCTCCTTCCAGCCACATTCCCACTTCCCTCAGGATCATGCATTTCCTAGGAACTCTCCAGACTTGCTGTTCTACATCCATCCACCAGATGCCCTCAGACATTTCCCCCAGTCCCAGTCACCTTACATTTTATCACCTGTTCCTGTGTTTTGACCTGTTGTCTGTTTCCTGACCTGCTCACCTATTGTGCCCCTCTTGGATTTGTTTGATGGGAATGCCTACTTGTAAGCCTTGAGTAATTTTTTTCCTTTATTCTATCTGCTTGCCTGGAGTGTATTTGTCTCTGTTTGAGTCCTCCTCCCTTTGTTGCCAGAATTTACCAGCCATGTCATATGTTCTGGTTAAAATGCTGAGCATTTCAGAGGGTTGACTGAGAATAAAATAGCTGTGGTGCTAAGTGAAATTAAGTTATTTCTGGGATGGGCTGTATCAGTGTCACTGCTAAATCTATTAAATATAGATTATTTGTGTAACTTTGTCTTTGTAAATAGAATGTTTTGGGCTAAAAAGTAAAATACATCGTCATTGAATAGCTTTATGGAATTAACCTAACACAGGCTACCTGGAAGTGAGAAAAACAAGGTTGAAGAATCCCCAGGCTAAAAAGCTTAAATGTGGGATCAAAACAAGTTCCATGAGGAAGCAAGATGTATGGCTGTTTCCTGTTTTGCTTTGTGCCCTCCACTCTGCTGCAGTTGGACTGAACGTGTCTCTGAAGCATCCTGAGTTGAGACCTGTTGTCTGTCTGAGAGGCTGCTGACAGTGGAGCAGATAAAGACAGAGGTGGTCAGTGTTGAAGAGGGAAATGGAAATAATGACCTCTTGGTTGGCAGAGATATCACCTTATCATTTGCCCTTTAGCTCTCTGACTTCATCAGAGATGAGTGGGACTGTTGTACAGGACAGGAAGTGTAAAAATTCTTTCTTACAAGTAAAAGCCCAGCATTCAAAATATTACCTAAGTAAAAGTATGTCAGAAAAATGCACTTTAAATATCAAAAGTAAAAGTAGTTATTAAGGACTAAGTCAGTGATCTGATGGATTTGCTATTATTGATGCAAAACAGTAATAGCAGCATTTTAATGTTGTAGATAGTCGAGGTGAAGAAAATTCTAGCTACTTATTATGTTAGTTTAATGAATAATAATGCATTATCACTATGTTAGCCTGAAGAAGCAATGGGCGAAACGCGTTCAGCTACTGGCCTGCATCATGCGGGCAGAACTTAGTCCAGTGGTAATTCTGGACTGTCCTTTGCTGTACTCAGCATACTTCAGACTGCTTTCCTTCTTGTCTGGGTGGAGTGACATATGATGCTAATGATGGTGATTAAGAAAGGAACATCTTATCTTTATCCTTATCTTTACCTTATCTTGAGGAAGTCCAGCTTGATCTGAATTTTTTTTTTCATGGCTGTGTTTATCTCAGTCATTATGGGTCGTACTCTTTGACAACCTTATCCAAACTGCTCCAGCTGTGTCTGTGGAGCTGTCAAAGGTTTCAGTCAGGCTCGTCACGTGAGCCGTGGTTTCAACAATGTCCTAAATGTCAGTATTCCTCTTTTCCCTGGTATTTCTTCACCCATTGCATACTCTTCTTACTAGACTGGATCTGGGACTGAAGCATGTAGGAGGAGGAGGAGCGGAGTCCAGGACTGGATCAGCCGGAATGGATTCCGTGACTTGTACCTCGGTTAAAGAAGAAATAATCAGTTGATTTGTTCTTGTGATCAGTCATCAATAGGCTAATCAGTTTTCATTTAGAGTTTTCCTTAGCCTCAAATGTTGTCTTCTTCTAGCCTGCCCATGGGTAGGCTAGAAGAAGATTGTGGCTTGTTGTAGTGTTTTGGAAACTGAGATGATTAGAGGCAGAGGGTACTTGTTCTTTACAGTGATACTGTTGAGGCCGCGCTAATCAATACAGGGACGGAGAGTCCACTGAGTTCGGTAAGTCTGAGGCTACGCGCTGCAAACCTAACTTATCAGCTGGAAACCCCAAAAACCCTCGGACACCACAGAGAGGACACGTCTGTCCGCGAGCCCTTGATCCAGTCCCACTCTCCACCCACTTGTCAGTTTACAAGCAGATAGAGGGTCCTGCAAATCATTCAGGCGCGAGATATAAGACCACTTCCTTCACTCTGTTCAATCTCACTCTTTTTATCTTTTCTCTCAATTATCTACTCATTTCTCACTGTGTAAGTTCTTTTCCTTTTCTTTCTGGAACGGAGCAAAGATCACGGCTCCGCTGAACACAGCTTCTCCCTCCAGGGAGGATTTCAAGCCGGCGTCTGTCCTTCAACGGAGTCCGAATCCCTCGTTCGTCCCATCTGGGGTGCCAAATTGTCGTGGAAATTATATTACTGGTGAGGGGCTGAGCAAATACTTGAGTTACAACAAACCGTTGTCTTTGAAGAATTTATTTAACAAAAGAGAATAAACAGAGAAGTACTACAACACAAATCAGCTGGACCAGAGGTTCTGTCTCCTAAGACAGTCACTAACGTCTGGCCCCGAGCAAAGGGATGCATCATCATTTACACAGTCTAGGTTTCTATGTTTTGGGGAACAGAGATCCTCTCTCGGCCTTGAATGATTCCAGGAGAGGAGAGGAACAACAAGAGAGGGAAAGCACCAAAAACAATCTCACAGCTCTGACCTAAACCCTAGTAAATGTGGACAGACTAACATAAGAAGTATAGGAGAGCAAAGTTTAAGGATAAAACACAATAATAATATTAATAATAATAATAATAATAGTAATAATAATAATAGTAAAAGAACATACATAAAAGATTAAATGAAAGAGGACACAATTTTCATGTACGGGAACGTAGGAAGGTGGCTGTGTGCAACTCTTTATGGGATGTAGGAGAGTTAATGAGATGTACATTTGTCAAATCAACCAGTTAGTCCTCAACTTTAAAGAGGTGGTATTCTTCTCATTTTCAGGTTCAAAATCCTATTTAGGGGTTGTACTACAACAGGTTTACATGGTTTCATTTTCAAAAAACACCATATTTTTGTCATTCTGCACCGGTAGTAGCCAATCAGAAGCAGAGAAAGGCGGGTCAGCGAAAAGATGGTAAACAGATTCAGCTGTACATGTTGCCGAACAGGTTGGCAATTTGGATTGGAGCAAGAGTTTCAGAGTGGTGAGTTATTAATCTGTAACAAAAGAATCTTTCATCCATAAAGTTTTAACTGAGCTCTGTCTCTACATCACAGGAACAACTTTATGTCCACTGACTGCCTAGAGGGTAGCTAGTGTTTGGAAGGGAGAGGAGGGGTGTGCTGCAGCTCAGTGAGGGCGTGTCGGACTAGTCGCTCAGTGAGCATTATGACACGTATTTTCATTGTGACGTCACAAGAAAGGGAAGTAAAGGCTGGACTACAAACGAGCTGTTTTCAGGCAGTTCAGAGCAGAGTTTTCTGTGGGAGATTCGAACTCCCTTTGGGGTGGGCTTTTTCACTTTGCAAACCTAGGACATGCACAAAAAAGATACATAACTCAACTGCATTTGATGACGTAATCTGTACTCTGCGCATGCGTTGGCGTCTGTAGCTACCTGTCGGAAGCTCCGTCTTAAACCTGACTCTTATCCAGTTTTAATCCACACTTTTACGTTAAATTAATCCTTTTATTTAACTTAAGTTTTTAACTTAAGTTTTGAGGGTTAAGGATTTTAGTCATTCGACATTTTAAGCTAGATGACCGTAAAAACGCTATCAACACTACTGACCACAACAAAGCTACTTAAGAAAGCGAACAAAAAGATTGCTGACCTTATGGAAGACATCCGACGACTTTCAGAGGAACTCAAAGAGAAAGATTCCCTGCTGACTGGCTTTATGGATGTGGCTTCAGTACAAGCCAAACAGATTGTTTCTCTTAGTGCAACCGTTAACATCCAGGACACCGTGCTATAGGACCCCTCTGCCCTTCCAAGGCTTTCCTCCTGCTCGACTCCGAAGCATCAGTCAACCTGGGCTGAAGTGGTGGTCTGTGGCTGCAAGAGAGGCTCGGACGGGGCTGCCTCTCCTCCACACATCGGCCTCTCCAACCGCTATGCAGCCCTGTCTGATGACACTCCGGTCCATCCAGCGGATGCACCTGCGGCTTCGAGTCTCCCTGATATGGATCTCTTTCGGCGGACAGTGCCTGCCGACACTATTGCATCTCCTCCACCGGCTGCATCTCCTGCACTGGCGGCAAACGGTGATCAACTGGGACACCGGTCTGCCGCTGGGCCTGATCGGCAGCCGTCATCCCGGTCAAAAACCTCCGCTTCCCGACGTAGGATCCTGAAGGAGGCTGTGCTCAGACACTCCGGAGGCCGTCTCTACCCTGCACCGTCGGGTAGCCCTTCTCTCAGGTCTGTTACTGCTACTCTAACACAACACTCGGCAGCTCACACACTCCATCCTCAGTCCGCACGCAGTGTTGAAGCAGATTCTGCTCCGTCCTGCTCTGAAACCCCACAACCGGCATCTCCTCGTCCCCTTTTCTCCCCAACCACACTAATAATTGGCGACTCCATAACCAGAAACATCCGTTTCTTTAACTCTACCACTCACTGCTTCCCCGGTGCCACCACATTTTAAAAAAAACCTCCAGGACCTGATGCCATCGCTCCCGTCCTCCATCACAAGAGTGATAGTCCATGTGGGAACAAATTACACAGCTCTTCAGCAGTCTGAGCTGACAAAATCAGATTTTAACCGTCTTTTTAACTTTTTAAAGCAGTGTGGAAAGTCCGTTTTTATCTCTGGTCCCATTCCCACAGTTGGTCACGGTGCTGGCCGCTTCAGTAGACTCCTTGGCCTCCACGACTGGCTCCAGTCCGCCTGCAGGGCTCACCGTGTGTGTTATGTTGATAACTTTAATATTTTCTGGCAAAGAATGTCTCTTTTTAAGACAGACGGACTTCACCCAGACAAACGGGGCTCAGAAATGTTAGCTGCTCACATACAGCATGTGGTGCGGTCCTCCCCTCAGGACTTACATGAATGACTAATCATTCATGCAGCACACCTGGACACACCACCGCTCACTGAACAGATCTCTTCCTCACTGCCACAAACAACTGTCTCCATCTGCTGGCATGTAAAACTGTCTGCTCCCAGCGCTGTTCCAAAGACTTCTATTACTGTCATCATCACTCATAGACCAATAAACCGAAATGTGCACATCCCACACAGAAATATTAGTAATCTCTTAAGGATTAGGACAACTGCACCAACTCCAGCACCCAGAAAAAACTCATTAAAAATGGCTCTCTTCAATGTGAGATCACTTAAGTAAGATTTTTATCTTAAATGATTTTATCTTGTCTGCAAATCTAGATTTTGTTTTTAACTGAATCCTGGTTGTAGATGAATGACTATAGCCAGCTAGCTGAACTGTGTCCGCCTCAATATGATTGTTTTAGTCAACCGAGGGTCAGTGGTCGTGGTGGTGGGCTAGTGAGCGTGTATAGGAAAAATTTAAAATGTCATCAAGTATGCTGTGATGAATTTAACTCCTTTAAAGTTCTCACTCTTAAACTTGGAGGGCTGCAACCTATCATATTTGTTATAATTTATCGCCCCCCAAAACCGCCTGGAGGATTTTTATCAGAACTTCCCGAATTTTTATCTACTCTGGTCTTAAATTATGACAGAATTATTCTTTGTGGCGATTTTAATATTCATGTTGATGA
>NC_060162.1:27932142-27986402 GCF_021292245.1 Micropterus dolomieu | reverse complement strand
TATATATATATATATTATATATAATATATATAATAATATAATATATTAGTTTCACCTATTAAGTTGAATTAGTGTAATAAATGAACTTTTGCACGATATGCTAATTTTTCGAGTTTCACCTGTATATCTGTGGACATTCTGCATGTTTCCTAACTTGCCCTTGGCTATTCCAACAAAAATGTATTAAGTGTGACCTCTGGTGGACAAAATTCCAACATGCAAGGTTGAATACAGAAACGGGCACATAAAGTAGAAAATGTGTGAGGCACTAATTAAGTGGTATATCTTATCGGCAATGTATTTTTTAATTGCACCTCTTTGACTAAAACTCAAATTTTCACTTTCTAGGAAGAAGCACTGTACTACAAAGTTTTGTTGTTTAAACCACACTGATCTAGACTTTTCAGACCCTTTTAGTGATTTTATTTCTAAAAAGTGACCAGCGACAAATTTAGTGACTTACTCAGACCCTCTGGGAAACGGTGAGAAACATATTCAGATATATAATATTATAATTCTTCCCATGCATCCTGCACGGCTCGCCTGCCAGCAGTGAGAGGGTCTCTTTTAAAAGCAGCGGTCAGTGTGGCGTGTGGTGGGGCAGGCAGGTTTGAGTGGGGACGCTTGTGCTAGAGGTGGCAAGACTGGACACCTTGAGGTCAGGATACTGCACACTTAACCCCTAGTTGCTCCAGAGGCGTGCGACCTCTGACATGTACAGCAATTGTAAGTCGCTTTGGATAAAAAGTGTCAGATAAATGAATAAATGTAAATGTAAATAAATCAAGTTCAGATTTGTGGGAAGAATAGGGGTTTTATTGAAGTTTTCAGTTGAAAAGACTAGATCAATCTTCTTCACAAAAAAGAGGATTAGAAGAAATACTGATTTGAAACTATATGGAAAGAGTTTAAAGACAGTTGAATCATTTAGATTCTTGGGTGTGTATTTTGGTGGACGTTCAAACTATTGTAATGTTAGAAATGTTATGAGATGCCTTTTTGGCTGCCTGATTTGGACTGAGCTGCTGATACAGTATATCATCCTTGAAATATATACCCTACTCAAAAAATTAAGGGAACATTAAAATCACATATCTAGGGAAGCCTTAAGCGGCCATCCATTCAAATATTTTTTTACTCCATTTTCCCATGATAACGGGATCGTTTTCTCCTTATCTCGAGATAACAAAACTAAAATAAAAAGTAGTTTCCCACAAGGGTTGGCAGGAACATTTCTTCATGATACAATCAATATATTAATAAATGAAATGATTTCAGTGTGGTTTTTAATGTCACTGGTTAGTTCAGTTGGTAGAGTACAGGGCTCCCAGTTATCTTTTTTATAATCCTCTTCAACAAAGACACTGTTTCACTTGCTCACAACAGAGCATGTGCTGGACTGTGTGCATCCTGGGTATTGGTCCACATACATCAATCTATGGACTTTCTGTTTCCCAGGCAGAGGAAATTCTTAATCTTTCTCGTTCAGGGGAGTCCATTTACACATTTTCTGCTGAGCGCACAGAGATAATCACCCAACCAGAAGAGTGCTACAGGCTGCTGGGAAAATCAAGTTTTGGCTGGATAGAGATCCTGGGAGTGTATGGTTTTGTCACATGGCGGTGTGGCCTATAACCTGTGTGGGTACTACAACCACTGGTGATATTTTTACTTCAGGTTAAAAATGAAAGGGTGGAATTAGTTTATGAGTACTATAATCATACAGAAAGTAAATAGGCTGCACAGAGTGTGTACATGTGTTTACAGACGGACCAAACATCCATAATAGAGTGGGTATTGAGAGAAACAATAGGAAATATAAAAGAGGAAGTAATGACCAGACTGAGAAGGGCAGCTCAACGTGACTCTCCACATGATAAGGAAACATCTGTGATGGCAGTTGTTGAAATAAACTCTTTGAGGCCAAAACTCGTCTTCCTTATAGGTTTAATCAATCATCTGCAGATGGACTTACAGCTAAACTCATAAGTCCATGTACATGTATGCTCAAATAAGTGAGGAATAATGGAGGGAATCAAAACATTAGGGCTAACCGGAGTGTGGCAGAAGGCAGAAAGTGTCTAGTCAGCTTTCTTAAGAGGACAGGATAGATACAACAAAGGGATTAATATGCAATATTCTATTTATTCTATTCTATTTATATTATTATTAATTATATAGCCTACTCTTTCTTATGCCTTGTTACGTGAGCAGCTTAAACGAAAGAATTTTCTGACAGGTAAAATCGGAGACTTTGGACACTGCAGGAGTGAGTCCAGAAGATGGCAGTAATGGAACTCCGAGGATGCAAGCTGCCTTTAAACCTCAAAGAAGAAGAAGAAGCGGAATCAGCTGGAGGCATATCAGGGCTATTGCTGTATTTATCTTATATTTATGAACTAACGTCAGTAAAGTAACGTAAAATATCGGTTTACGCTCTACTTTTGACGAGTGCCTTCGGCCAGTCACTAACTAACGTTAAATGTTATCGATCAACGTTAGCAAACAGCGGATTTCCCCCTTTATGTTTTTTCAGCGAAACTAACGTTAACGTTACTCAAAAAGGGTGAGGAGCAGTGAACCAACATCGACACACAGCCCGTGAGTATGACACCTAACGTTAGAGTTTTTAATGCTTTGTTAGGCTCGTGTTTTCTAAATATAACGCAAGTTGTCACGGGGAAGCTAACAGCATCACTCCTGTCATTAACGTAAAGCTTTTGTCGGTAGGAAGCAGCAGTTAATGTGTGAAGCGAGTCACACAACGAGATTCATGTTGTTGTTATTAAGCTTAACGTTAGCATAGCTGGCTTTACAGTGGGTTTTTATGGTGCAAAGTGTAGCTGGTTTGGTCACCTTTTGGTAACATTTGTGCTAACGTTAGTAACGTTGACTCCGTAATTTACGGTAAGGATCCACACCCGCTGGGCCCAGTGTAACAAATACACTTAAGCATCTGGAATGTGGAAGTAACGTTAAGTGGAATGGTTCGGTTAATTTAAGTAATAACAGCAACGTAAGACTATTTGGAGTCTCAATAACTTCACAACAAATGTAAACGAAATTGAGGAATTAAAAGTATAACTGAAAAGATAAATGAATCAGTGAAATGGGTTAAAACCCGTCATATATTCCCTTCTCCCCAAAAGGAAAGAAAACCTTTCATTTATCTTCTCCATTTCATATTGTGAGGTCCTGGGTGCGTCATTACATCCCATTTTACTTATCTTTACTAAGATGATGGAAGGAAAGTGTCTTAAATATCCGGACTTAGTCAAAAACAAACCAAGTTTTGAGTTTAGTTTTTATTTTGGTCTTTATTTCAGGCACAATGCCTTGAACCTCCACCAACACAGTATATATAACGTTATATAGGACAATATAAGAAACCTGAGCACACAGCAGTGAAATGATAAAACTGAGAAAATGGACAAAATAAGAATAAATCATTTGTAATGTATGCAATAAACTGTTGATGAGGTAATGGGAGTAATTATCCATTAGTTTTTTAAATAACGCATTTAAATTATTTAAAGCTGCACTTATAAACATTTTTGTATTAAAAGTGGATTAAATGACTGTGTATACTGCAGTGATAAAGGCATCACTCAGAGTTCCAAGCCAACATACATAATCACCAGACTGCATTTCCCCAGAGCTGTGCGGAGATATTTGTGCCGCTAATTGTCATGGTTTTTAGGACCTCAATCTCTGCTCCTATCAACTTCATTGCCAGTTTCAGCTAAAAATCTCTGATAAACTCACGGTACACTGCCTGCCCAGCACCAAACAGCTGACACAGAAAGTTAGCCACTAGCAGGTGATAATAACGGGGCATTAAGCTGCTGTGGAGCCAGAAATGATCTCAGGGTGGGACCGAAAACAGATTAAATATTGGACTTACATTAGGTGGCTGGAAACACTACTTCAAACGAATGCTCTTTTGTTTTGTTATTTATTCAGGAGAGAGCCCTGATCACATTTACACAGTTAAACATTCACCTGAAAGCTGTCCAGTACAACCACAGTTGCTGTGGTCTGCTGGCCACTGAGCAGCTCCACTAGAGCGGTTCGGGTTGAAGGCCTTGGTCAGGAGCACCTCAGTGGTGGGAATGATTGCTTTTCACGTTCCCCACCCAGATTTGCCCTGCCGTTCTGGGGGATTGAACCAACAACCCTCCGGTCACAAGCTTGCTTCTCTAATGCTTATGTTGCCCTGCTTTTGCTGAGTGTGTACATAGACCATGGAGGGTTAATGCATTTACCATGACAACCTTTTAGAATGATAACATGTCAGTGTTGTCATGTGCTGCTAGCAAGTGGCCACAAAAGTGAATGAAATAAGCTTTAACCTGTATAATTTCCACATTTAGTTATAGTTTTGAGTCATCATATAGTTAAGGGGTAATCAATTAGAATTCAAAGAGGTCCAGCTAGAGAGAATTTCCCGAAGCAAAGGTCCGGAACATCAAAACGACTAACTTGCGTTATCATTCAGTACCATAACGTATAGTTGTATCAACATATGTTTTTAGTCAATAACGGACTGTCAAATCAATCAATAACGGACTGTCAAATCAATCATGAGTAATCAAATAATATTTCAGTCAGTTTTCACATCAAACTGGAGGGATAATAAATAATAACTATAAAAATAATAAATTCTAAATTTAAGTAAACTGGTGAATCTCGCGGACTCGACTTGTAAGTATAACAATGCACACGAGACGATTGGAGCACATGCGATTGGTCTGTGAGTTTCCTGGTCTGCTAAACCAGTACAGTAAATGCTAGAAAAGCTGCGCGGGTTAAAATAGAAACGCTCCGTCACGAGGTAGTAAGTTTCAATGATAAATCGGCTGTAGGTCGGCGGTCCAGAGAGGACAGAGGCTGGGTCCGGATCTGGACCGCGGTCCGCCTATTAGTGACCTCTGATATAGTGTATTTCGGAACATTTTAAAGCATTATTGCAATATGAGTTAAAGCCATATTGCTTCATCTGATCAGTCCATAGTAACACAATTTTCTTCCTTTTTGTGCAGGCAGTGTTTTCCAACCAATCCGTCTGTCCTGTGGGGCAGCTCTTGTTGTAGTGAAGGGGCAGGAGGGAATCCCAGCAGCCAGAGAGACAGCAGGACAGGCAGGACTCAGGATGCCTCTGTTCTTCAGAAAGAGGAAACCCAGCGAGGACTCCCAGAAGAGACTGGAATATCAGCTGTGCCTGGTAAGAAGTGTGAGGGTTTGCTATCCTAAACAAAGAATATATATTCCAAACAACCCCAAAAACTGTTATTCCTTGTTCTGCAGTCTAAGGAAGCAGGTGCTGATGACATCCTGGACCTCTCAGCTTGTGAGCTCTCAGAGGTGAGTTACTGTCAGCAGGTGTGTTTCATTTACTTGTGCTGGACAGACTGACAGTGAAATAGGTAATTCTCTTGTCTATGGATGTTGACTTACAGATTTTAAGCATTGTTTTCCTTTCACTATACATTACTGCTGCACCTGCAGAAGCAACTGTTTATAAAATTCTGTATTAGTGTGTGGATAGCACTGCAGATGACAACACCTATTGTCTATTTCTGCCACAGGTTCCCTCGAGTGCCTTTTCCATTTGCAAGGTGCTACAGAAGAAGGTAAGAATGCAGCATGGAGATGAATTGTGTCAGGTTTCTGTTCGTTATTCCAATGTATTTGCAGGTGCAGAGATTATTCTGTTCTATTTATTTAATAATGTTTCACCAATACTTACACAACTCCCCTATGTTTGTGTCTCTGGTTGAGCAGTCAGACATGTCCTCTGTTACTCTCCTTCAGGTCCTTATTCTCCATAACAATGAGCTGAGGTCATTGATACCCAAAGGGTGTGACATTAGCACCCTTTCCTTAAAGGTAATGTAACTTGGACACAAGCATGATGGGACATTTAAACACCTGTTGCAAGCATGTTTCAGTGTTTGTTTGTTTTTTGACATTTATGAAGATATACATGTTGGGTAATTTGGTGTAGACTGTGGATTTTAAGCATCCTGACTGATGATGGAAAATGTATGATTGTCAACAAAAGACCAGACTTTTAAAAGCTGCGATAAAATGGCTGCTAGAAGCCTAATCTCTGACTCCTCTCCTCCTCTGTCTGCTTCCAAAGGTTTTGGATCTGCATGAGAACAAGCTTACCTCACTCCCAGAGGACATTGGGAAGCTGGCGTCACTGCAGGTAAAACCATTCTGAACTCAACTCCTGGTACAGAGGAAATGAGCGTGAATAAATGCTACTCATCATCCACGTGTGTCCATTTGGTGTCCTGTCAGATTTTGAATGTAGAGAAGAACTGTTTGAAGGCCCTGCCAGACTCCATTGGGGATCTGCGGCTTCTTCAGACACTCAATTTGAAGGGTATGATGCTTCCTGCTTCCTATATTTTTCCTATGTCCGAAATGTACAAGTCACATGACATTGGTTATATGTTTTCCCCATCACTGTGTATCTGTACAGGTAACTGTCTAAGTGAGCTGCCATCCTCGTTTGGTTCTCTGAGCAGCCTGCGCACCCTGGACCTGAGTGACAACAACATAGTCCAGCTCCCCAAAGCTCTGGCCTATATCCGAACACTAGAGGTCTGTGTCTTGGGATTCAAACTTACAGGAAAACTTGGACATGATTTTATAAAAAACCTGTGTGTGTATTTTTGCTGTGACAGAGCTTTACACTTGATGCGGCGATGATGTCCTACCCACCTGTGTCTGTGTGTACAGAGGGGACGGAGAGCATCCAACGCTTCCTGTGCACTGGTGAGGGTTTACTTTGTGATACCTACTGCTTACACACGCTTCTGACTACAGAGTAGATTTAGAGATATGTATCCACATGCTGATATTGCCAAAAAACTATTAAAACACTTTAGGAGCCACGGTGTTGTATTAGAACATTTCTTCTGTGTAGGTCACTGCTGAGCTGAGAGTCAAAATGCAGATGTCACAGATGTCAAGTATTGATCTTTTATTATATAAATTGTACTTGAGAATTTTACTTCTTTGGTACTACAATAATAAAATCAATTGCTTTTTCTGTCCACTAGAAGAAGAGTTTTCCTAAGGGGAAACAATTTAAAGTTTGGAAAAAAGTAATAACATCGCAATAATATCGTATTGTGACTTAAGTATCGTGATAATATTGTATCTTGGGGCCTCTGGTGATTCCCAACCCTACAGTAAAATTTTTCATTTTTGCTGTAAAGTTGGATCTTTGAGGATTGACCCGCTTTTAGAACCAGCCTCAAGTTTCCAGTCAATGAACTGCAGGTTTAGGGACTTCACGTTGGCTTCATCTTTTATCCCTGGAGGTTGCCCCTTGCATAAAGCGTAAGCCTTGATTTTAAAAAGTGATTTAAGACGTAATTGTTTCAGAGCTGGGAGAGGAGTACTGCCCCCCATCCCAGTATCTCCTGCCGGTGCTCGAGAACAACTGTGGCAAAAAGAGCTCTGACTGTTTGGATGGCTTAGAGGAGGCCTGGCAGGTACAGTACTAACACACACGACCCCCATGACAGGAGTAGAAAGTCATTTTCATGTAGTTCTGTTTAATTGGGCCTTGGTAATTGCTTCTTACATTGTATTAACTGGCTTCTGTTGATGAAACTGAAAGCGTCATTCAATCTTTCCTCACTTTCTGTTGCAGAATAAATTCAGTGACTACGAGAAGAGAAAGGTGAGTGACTCCAGCAACACAATCTCTGTTAGATTCAGCCTGTCTCTAGGGACTCCCTGTTGTATACATTTCATTTCCAGATATCCATAGGTTTTAACTCCTTCACATCAGCAGCTTTGGTCATGGCCTACCATGTCGGCTTAAGACAGCTTAGATGATACCTAATTTTTCTTAAGTAAGTGATCCCACCTTGTACTTACAGCCGCAAAATTTTTTTATTAACAAATGATCAAATGACTGTGTGTACTGTAATGATAAAGTTATCACTCGTAGTTACAAACCCACTTAAATTATTACCAGACTGCAGTTTCCCTCAGCTCTGCAGAGATTTTTTAGCCTCTTTTAGCAAATTTTCAGGGTTTTCCAAACCTCAAAGTCTGCTTTCATCTTCGTTTCCGCTGTTTTCAGCTAAAAGTTTATGATAAACCGACAAAGCTGGCGACTAGCTGGTGGAGCATTTAGTGTGTAAAAGTTGTTGGCTGTAGCATCCTTCATAAGAAAACAAGTACAGATACTGTGTAGGCTGGGGCGCCCCAAGAGCTCACCT
This sequence comes from Micropterus dolomieu, assembly GCF_021292245.1. Lineage (NCBI taxonomy): Eukaryota > Metazoa > Chordata > Actinopteri > Centrarchiformes > Centrarchidae > Micropterus > Micropterus dolomieu. The sequence goes on along the minus strand of NC_060162.1, from coordinate 27,978,150 downwards.
GGTAGGTAGAGCACATACCATTAAGGCTGAGTCCTTACCGCAGCGCCATGCACGTCATTCATTCTCTCTCTCCTGCCTTTCCTGTCTCTCTAATTTTTCAGTCCTGATACCGATACTACTTCCTGATACTAATGCCTTGGGTATCGGCCCATGCCGAGAACCAATCTGGTACCAGTGTAAAATGAAAAAGCTTTATTCCTCACAATGAGGAAGAGACTGGGAATCATTATTTTATGTGTAAGGCAACATCAAGCTTGACATAAACATTGCTTCCTAACTTTTTAAAACAAAATGCTATGTTAACTCTCCTAGCAAAAAGCTTGGTTCTACCGGCACGCTGCTGATGCTCTATGTAGTATTCACATAATTGAACTGTATAGATCGGCCGCCTTCTCGCTGATACCCAGTCCAGCTATTTGAGCCAGTATTGCGCTGATATCAGTATCGGATTGGCGCATCCTTAGTGGTAGCGTGTGAATCTGCATATAGAGTGTAAAGCCATGAAGGTAATTTGTTCAGAGTCATTGTGTTGCATTGTGTTGTTATATGTTTTATTTATATATTTCTTGTTTTTATTTTCCTGGCTGAAACGTGTGGCAGCTGCAGTGCAGTCTTCAAGCAAAGCTGAAAAGTTGACAAACATATGTACATACACTGTCTTGTCCTCTCTGTCCTTCAGGAACAGAAGCAGCAAGAGAAGCTGGCCTTCGAGCGGCACCTGGAGGAGAGGCAAAAGGAGCACACCCAGCTTGTACTCATGAACAACTCCCACAAAGAAAACATGCTCAACTCAGTCCGACAGGTACACAGTACTCACTCGCTCCACTGTTCGATAGACATGCATGTTATTGATAATTTGATTGAGCTATGTCTTATCTCGACTAGCAGTTTGTTAGTTTGCCTTCCCTACCCTGTCTGTGGCACTCAGCCCCAATCACGGTTCATACGGAAGATGTAAATCTTTAAAAACAGCTCACAAATATATTGTTTCATTTTTTTTGAAAAGGCTAAATAATTTCCAGCTTGCCACTGTACTGTGCATTTGTTGGGGACTATTTTTAGCCGCGGATGAATCCACATGTGGTGCTCGAGTGAGTGTTTGGGGCAGCAAGACGGTGTATGTGGGACTGAGTCAGAATAATCTACAGTGTGTGTTCATGGTGACGAAGGAACAACTCACCCAGTGCAGCAGTGAGGCTCCCTGATGTTTTAATATTTTCTGGACAGCGGAGCTCTATGGCTCAGAGGAAGACGCGACATCAGGCTGTGAGACACACAGAGGACTTGTTAGTATACACATTCATACAATATCACCAGACTAGTCCTTTAAACATTCAAGTGACAACTGAACTAATAGTTTCAGCAGGTGTACGCTGGCAGTTAAAAAACGGGTATGGTTTTTGTTATTTGCATTGGTTGGAGGTCTCTGCCATCACTGTGGTGTTCAGTGCATATTTTATTTAGTTTAAGTTTTATTTTTGCATTTGAATGCAATGAAATTTCAAACCCAATTTCAAACTCTTGTGATTGTTTCGTGTGTGTGTGGCTATATCTATTTCTATCTAAGTATCGTAATCGCCAACTTCTAATGAGTTAATGATAAGAATGGCATTCTGAGAAATTGCATCCCTAATGAAATGAAGTTGTGGGTTGTATACACTGGCAATGCTACGACCATGACCGTAAAACAACAACAAAAAACAGCAACCCAGTGGAGTTGATAGCGCCTTCTACCGACTACTACCAGTCTTTTCTGTGTGTTTTGCATTAATTTCATCTAATTAGTGTGTATAATCGGTCTGATGTTTAGGAGCAGGAGCGTCTGGAGCAGGGGGTCAGCCAGCAGCAGAGGGCTCAGGAGGCAGAGAGGCTGCTGGTGCTGGAGAAAGTCCGACAAGCTGAAGACAGCATCAGCAGTCGCATCAGCAACATGCTGATGGACAAAAACAGGTAGGCCCTGAAGGAACCGGCTATGTAGAAGGCTTGTGCGGGATCAGGGTATACCAGGGTATTCGGAAAGCCCGACTGTATGACTTTCAAAACTGTCACAAATATAGACGCTAATCTTTCTGTTAAACTGAACTAGAGATGCTGTATTGAGCTCGTGTAGTGTAGTGTACACCCTCAGCGTAGCCTGGGAAATCGGCCTTAAATTGCCTGACATCGTCTACAACACAATAACTCCCTTCACTTTACGGCAGTTGGTAAACACAACAAACAGGAGCTTCAGCTGTAGTCTTTACTCACTGACAGACGCGCAGAGTTGGCGTGTGGATCTGTGTCACATAATGCATGCTTTATTCATGGTGTACACTGACGAGTCTCTGCTAACTGCACTATATTTTAATCTCTCCAGACAGAAAAAAAGTGCAGAGTTTCTTCAAACCATGGAGGAAAATCGGTGAGTAGACAGACCACTGATCCATTACATCCAAATCTATTACAGCAAAAAAAAACACCCACATAGCCACAGTCATCCAATTGTTTTCCACTTAGCAGACCGAGCCTATTTACAGAGCACTTTCCAAGTAAGATGCACAAAGTTCTTTCCAGGGAAAATAAAAACACAATGAGAGGACACATGAGGCTTTAAAACTAAGCTTTGGCACAGCATACAGTAGTGGAAAATGAAATTTAAAATATGATTAGGTGGGAGTTAGGTTAAGATAGTTCATTCTGTAAGAGTGAGTTTAAGGGAAACCATTCCTTCTCCCCACACTGGCTGTAAAATGATTCATAGCAGGTGTCTTGGTTGGTGGGTATACTGTGGCATAACCTAACAACCCTGCAGTGCTGTGCCTGCTGGTATAACATCATTATCCAACGTTATGTCCGTCTCATAGTGTCCTTTTGGAGATACTTCCTCCTCTAGCTCGTAACTGTCATCGGTGTAAACGTTGTCTGTGCCTTGGTTGGTTCGCTTCATATTTGTAGTAGAACAAAATGAGAAGTGACAGATTACATGACTGTAACATGATTGCCTACAGCCTTACTCTGCAAGATGTGCACTGATATCTGTGCCGACTTTAGGTAAGAATATATTAAATCCCCCGCCCACAGAGGTGGGTATACGCTGTATACCTACATCACACCCACCACTACACCTCTGTTTATGTCGCAACTCTCATGTAAGAGATGGGTGACAAAACCTACAGTCCTAGTTTGTGAAACAACTAAGAGCATCTGAAACGAATATGAGCCACTGCAGCAAAATATCCATCATCTTAAGTTTTAAAGCTAGACTGTAACAGCTAAAAGGCCACAACAGCAGGGGGTTCAGTTAGGGCTGGACAATAAAACAATAACAATAATTATCGCAATATAATTTTTTTCAATAACAGTATAACAAATATTCAATAAATGTTTGACTTTATTCACTTGAATCATACACAAATTAGGACTTTTTTATTAAGATGTTCTTTAAGTGGTGGAAAAAGCTTTTACTTAATTTGACTTGTGCATATTTGTTGACAAAGATTTTATCATAATTATGTTCTAACTAAGATTTGTGAAGTGATCCACTGTTTAGCATCTAGTGTTGACCATAATTTAGAATTTAAACCACACTTAAATTCACCATAAACACCATAAACTTCCACTCAATAGCAAAAATCAGCCTTTAAACTCAAAAGAAATAACGATTTGATACTTATCATGATAATTATCGAAATCGAAAGATATGAAAATCATAATCATGATAACATTTTTGGCCATATCGTCCAGCCCTAGGCTCAGTGAAATGTCTTTTTGATGGATTGCCATAATCTTTGGTTCAGACATTCATGTGTCCCTCTGAATGAATTCTAATGACTGTGGTGGTCTCATCAATACTCAGTACTTTGGTTTTTGACCAAAGTATAACTGCAAAACCAATGACATTCCCATCAGCCTTAGCTGTATTTTGTGTTTAGTACTCATTAGCAAATGTAGAATGCTAACATGCTAATGTAAAATGGTGAACATGGTCATTTCTGACAATTTCTGACTGTGTATGTGTATCAAATACACTATGGGATTAAATAGATAGGTTGTCTGTATGTCAGTGCCATTCACACAACAGATTTACATTTAAACTGAATTTGTATTACAATGTAGTATTCTTCCTGATTATATATTTACATTTTACCATGATTTCCAGCTGTCTGGCCCCGTGGTTACTGTACTGTAAAGTCAGCAGAGCATTACTTCACATTGTTGTTGTTGACCTCCCCTTCAGGATTCATATGGAGCATCTGGCTGCCATCACACAGGAAGAAGCCAGTTCACTGAGGAAGAGGGACGTGGCAGGTAAGCAACCTGGCTGATGGACGTATGAAGTGTTCTGTATGTAGAGTCATGGCTGGAGTGCCCCTGTTATTTACAAACCATGAACCCAAAACATTTACTTAATTTGCCAGAGACCTTTTGTTAATTTTATAAAGCTTACCAAACTAAATTACATTATGAATGTATTTACATTAATTTACAAACTTGAATGTGGCACACTATCAATTCATTATCTGTAAGCCACCTAAAACCTTATTAAATCACTTTAGATCTTTTAAAGGAAAAACTTTGTTCCGCTTTTCTCAGGACAAACTTTTTCTTTTAACTCGAGAAATGTACTGAGCAGTTTCAGTAGACTCGTCAATATTATGTAGCTGAAGTACCGGAGGTTGCAGTTTCAGGACCCCTGCGATCCTGGGACTGCAATCCTGGTACCACAGTTCTAGAACTGTAGTTCTTTTGCGACAGCACCATCTAGTGGAGTGGTGGTGGTAATGCATAGCAACACGAAGGAGGTTAACCCTGTCTGCTAGCACGTCAGCTGTGAGGCCGATGTGCGCAGCTGTAGGGTTAACCGGGCGACATGCATATAATCAATAACTTAAGTTTAGGTGGTTGTGGTAAGCTTGCTGGCAGTTTCAAAGTAAACAAGGGTCTCGAAATGCAGTTCCGGTCTTAGGATTGCAGCCCTAAACCTGCAGCCTCCGGTACTGCAGCTACATACTACTCAGACTTGTGCTCCCCAGAGGTTGAACCCTTTCAGTTTTGGTCAGCTTTTCTTTGGCTCTAACCTCAGGACATAATGACAACCTTGCACACAAGATATCTCATCATCAGATTGTCATGAAAATTGCTGAGCACATTCATGCTCCTGGGGGGATTAACCTTTTTCATCCAACACCAATCTCTGAAAAGGTTTATCTTTTGAACCCTATTACAGCAACAAAAGATTATCAGAATGATGGTTATTTCATTTCATCCAACACTTAAAATAATTGTATTGTTTGGCATTCGTTTCCTCACTGCACATTTTCTCTTCTCTCTCTCTGGGGGTTTTTAGCGGCCATGCAGAAGATGCTGTCAGACAGCTGTGCTATGAGTCTCCTCCAGGAGGCCAGTGACTTTCGCAGACAGAACCTGGTGTCTGAGGCCTGCAGAAGGTTAAACACACACACACACACACACACACACACGCCCACACCAGATCCAAGCAGATGGATGTCAACACTGCAAATGCACCTAACAAATCAAAGCTTTGAGAAACATGTTGGGAACTCGGTGTGTGGTTTCTCTTCCCTTGTGTTACAACAGTATGGAGAATTTGGACAAGAAGTTTGATAAGATGCTGTCCCTCCAAGTTTTGGACAAATCTAAAGCCATTGCCCACATCTTACAGGAGGTACGTGGTGCCTGGGTATGGCTTACGTAGTTGTGTCTCGAGAGGTTGATGGAGAAATCCAACTTGTGACCTGTCACGTCCTCTGATTGTTCTCTGCAGGAGGAGATGCAGAAAGCAGCGTTCCAGGCCCTGCAGCTGCAGAAAGATGCTGTCCACGGCTACATCCGCAACCAGGTCTGTGTGGACAGGTGGAGATGGGTGGGGTGAGGGTCCAACAACTCACTGGTGTGTTCATTTATTTTTTTAAAATGACCCCCATAGAATGGAGCTCACATCACATGATAAGCTGATCAGTAAAGCATGTAGATTCATGTCTCTGTGCAGTCTAATTAGTTAAACTCCTTTGGCAAACCTCCGTAAATTTGCAAGTCATCCCAGTTTAGCTTTTGTTCAGAATCATATTTTGTATTTTAATACATGTTTATTTTTCCAAAAATAAAATGACAAATATTTCAGTGGAATGGCTGAAGATCTAGAAGGCGTGAAAGTGCCTAATGTGGTCTGCATTCTGCAAATCAAACAGCATCTCCAGAACCATACGCACAATCACTATGTACAGGAATAAATGCCTTGTTATAGCAGGCCTATATCAGGTAGACAACTGCTAGCTAATACAGTAGTTATATCAATGTAATAAATACTGATATAGTCAAGTGTATGCCAGTGTTGTGTTTACAGCCTGTTTTGCTGCCCCAAAGTGACCAATACAGTTAATAGAGGTTTAAGAAAATAACCATTTGGAGATGCAAGTAGTCACACACTGGCTTTTCTCACTGGCTGTTGGGAGCGATACAAGTACGGCGGTACAGACTGCAGACACTGGCCATTATTGTCATTTCTATTTCTGTTTTGTGTTTTTTTCACCTACAGTTTATACATAAATAAATTATTTCACTCATACTCGTTTATTTAGCAGACGGGTACCCTTGAGACCCTGTGTAATATTACCCACAGACCGATGTTTCCATCCTGACTTCATCCTGCGTTCAGCAGCATGTCCCTTCTCCCTGCTAGCTTCATGTTTGCTTCTTTACTGTCCCCAGATCAAGCTCATAGAGGGTGAATTAATGCAGCTGACTAAATTGGAGATTAAAAGACGCAGTCTGGATGCTGAGAACCTGCAGGTGGGTGTCACCGCCTTCTTTCTTTGCCTTCCCGCATTTTTTTCCCTTCTTCCTGTTGATTACTGTATCATTGCTATTTTCATGTCATTGCTCCATGGCAACAGTGAGGGTCAAGAAATTGTAATGGATATTAAATACACGGTTTCAAGACAGTGTTTTAGTTTCAAAATTTACTGATGAGTGTGATTTATCACTTGTGTGTGTGTGTGTGTGTGTGTGTGTGTGTGTGTGTGTGTAGGAGGTTCTGGTGGAGCAGCGCACAGCTCTCAGTGATTTGTTGCAACAGCTGCTGAAGCAGAGAGACCAGAGAGAGAAGGAACTGCGGCAGCTTCTGGTGAGGAAATGGCTGCTTTGAGCAGGCCTCAGTGGGCACTACTCCTCTCTTTCAGTGTCAAGCCCTGTCTCATGCTTTCCTCTGTTACATGTTATCAAAATGGTGCTGCTTTGGAGGCAGTGATTGCTCACATTTGCCTTCTGTCATTTACACAGATCAGTTAGTGCTCAATTGAACCAAAACATTAAAGCTGTTTCCACCTGTTGTGTTTCCGGGGTCAAGTGTTTAAATGAGACGAACAATCACTTTGTGTTTTCCAGGCGGAGATCGAGCTGAAGTCTGAGTCCAACCAGCAGAACTACTGGATGATCCAGTACCAGAGACTGCTGGATGCCAAGCCCCTGTCACTGCGCATGCAGGTACAGTACAGAGCAGGGAGAACACGCAGAAACATCTGAAACCAAACTGTGCTGCTGCTAAACTGTAATCTTTATACAGGAAGCGGGCGTGGAGAAAGAGTTAGTCAACCTATTGTGCAAACTGTCAGCTCAGCACTACCTACCCATCCTGGCTCATCATCGAGTGACCACTGAGGCCCTTTACCACATGAACTCCGCTGACCTGAAGAAGGTCTGTCTGCAACATCATTCCTAACGCATTTTTATCAGTTGACCTGGGAGATCTTTGGCAACACAAAGCCACCGTTCGCCTGTAGAGAAGTGGTGTTTGCTTGACTTGCGATTGACACATCTGTCTGGTCAACATCATTATCAGACGCTGCAGGGGGGGGGGGCTTGTTGCCCTGCCCCCAAGTAGCCAAGAAAAATAAATGCAGTATGAACTATTAATGAATGTGCAGAACAATCAGCATTATTCATTTCTTTGTTTTCAGCTTGGCATCAATGAAATAGGAATCCAGAAAGCTCTTCTGAACTGGGCTCGGGAACACCATCTGGAAGGTACATTCCTTTATTTCTATATATTATACATACTGCAACAAAAAGTTTTCAAAGCAAAGAAATCATCTCTGGCCCACACTGGTCACAACAATAAATATCAACAATCAAGATAACAAAAGCTGAAACTAACCAACATGGATATGATCGTAGGCGGTAAAAACAAGTATGTTGAGTCAAAACAAGATCATCTGTCTTTGCGGAACTCTTAACGTTCAGTTTTGGTGAAGTGGTAAATATAATTATACGTTTATTACTGAGGTCATAATTAAATATGGCATTATCAAATTTTTACTATGACCTCAGTACTAAAACATATAATTTAATGGTCGTGTGTAATGGCACTGCGCTCGGGCACGGCACATTTCAAATCAGAGACTCCAGATTCATCAATGTGTGTCGTGCTGCCTGAAGATGGCTGCAGGGATTTAATGAACTGAAGGTGAGAGTTCCCGTACAGTACTGTAAGAATCACTAAGAGACCAATGCAGACGCATTCACTGACCTTCTTGCTTCATCACATTAAATGTTCAATACAAAAATGGAACAGAAGGGATATTTAACATGTGAGTGCAGGGCTTCCTCTGGTCACAGAAGTTTCAGGGCTGAAATCCAAGAAGGAAAAGTGAGGGCCCCGGCAATATTTGAAAATTCTACAAATTGATTAATGTTTAGAAAGCAACAACATATTTTTCAGTCTATTTCGAGGATGTGTATTTGTGTGTAGGGCATTGGAAAGTCCATGAAAAGCCAACCTGATTCTCTCCTCCTCCAGCAGGAGCTTGTAAGGCTGTCCAGCAGGATGAGGAGGCAGAAGTTGTTCCCACAGCTCCATCCCTTTCCCCCCCTCCATCGTTTCCCCACACCTCCGCAGTCCAGATCCCCAGCCCGCCACTCACCCCGGGGACCCCCGTCACTCCCTCAGCCCCAAGCCCTGTGGAGGGACCAGGGAGCTCCGAGTGTGTGGTCTGCATGGAGACCGGGGTAAGAAAAAACAGAAAGTGATACCTTCAGTCTCAGTAATAATCAATACTACACAGCTTTTTAAAACTAGGATCATAATGTATTCTATTCATTACTCAAATGTCTTTAAGTACTCATATTTAGATGTGAGGCCAACACTTCTAGTTCATTAATGCGGGACATGAACTTCTCACCAGGAGTGAGATGTCACTGGTGGATAACAGCTAACAAACTACAAACCATTCTTATGGTGTCCCCCAAGGTCCTGTCCTGGGTCCTGTTTTGTTTGTACACCAGGTGAATAAACGATTCACTTTCAGCAGCACAGACAGCAGCTGGCCAAACTGTCCTCACCAGGCTAACTGAAATCACAGCTACAACCTAATCTCTTCAGTAGAACAAAAAACGTTCTGTACTCTTTCCCAGAGTCATAACTCAAATCTGAACACATATGATGCACATAATTTAGATTCAGTACAATTTTTCCCAAATAAGTGATCATGGCTGCAGCTGTCGGTTATTTTAGTAATTGAGGATTCTATAGATTATTCCATCAAGTCATCAAATAATTGGATAAGAAATACTTTTGCTTGGCGTCCCGGTACTGGGAACAGCTGCGTACCTCATCACAGTAACGTTATTACTTAAACTCAAGGACTAACCAGTTGGAGAATAATAACACAGAATGAATGTAATGATAACTTTACCTTGTTTCGGTTCCATTCTGCGGACTCGATGTGTACATAGACTGGATGCTTTCTGCTCTGATGCTGAAGCATTGATGTCGAGCTGTTGTGGTAGGCTGGTTCTGTACAGAGTTGTTGTTGTTGTTGTTTTCTTTTAGCTTGAAATGATCCCATACTTTGGACTCGTCTTCTTCATCCCTTGGTCTTTTGTCTCTTTTCCTTCTCTTTGCAATCTGCACCATCAAATCACACCATCTTCACAAGCTTTTTAGTATTCGAATTATTCGAGTTTCTCCCTGAATTGATTTAGCCCTAATGGTCACTGTGTTACAAGTGTTACACAGATAGTCTGTGTTTGTGTCTATAATGTGAATTCGTGGAAGTTAAATGTTCACCTGTATTTTTTCTAGTAGTCCCATTAGTATTTCATCTTAAAGTGTACTGAAGTAGCATAGCACATGACATGGTTAATCTACATTTGAGTCTAAAAGTATTATAAATGGAGCTGCAAGAACAAAACTTTCCAATCGTATCTTAAGATGCTTGATTTGAAATAGAAAGTATTCTAACTAAAGAAACTACCTTTCCATCGCTTCAAGTGCGCTCTCCAATTCCTCCAGAAAATTACTTCAGAAACAAACCTTGGCAGTAAAGAACATTAAATCTTACCATTCTTTATTAACATGACTGACTGTGTCTTGTCTTTCTGTTCCTCCAGTCTCAGGTCATCTTCCTGCCCTGTGGTCATGTCTGCTGTTGTCAGGTGTGCAGCGACGCCCTGCAGAACTGCCCTCTGTGTCGTAGCAACATATCCCAGCACATACGCCTCTACCACGGCTAGAACCAGCTGTGCGACTCCTTCACTGACCACAGCGCTCTTTATTTTTGCATGATAATGAAGCTGCTGAGAGCTAATCCTGTTATGTATAGAAAAGCTTTTAGCAGGTTTTCAAAGAGCTGAGCCACTTTATGTATTAACTTACTTTGTGATGTACATGCAGAAACAAGTTTTTAATAGAATAATTTTTAATGGTGTTTTTGGTTGTCACTGGTGTCTAAGCCTGTTGTATTTTGTTGTTCTTTTTAAATTCTATAATTTATTTTTTTGTATTACATATTAAGAGCCATGTAGGTGGACTGACTGTTCTTTGCCTTATTATACCTTCTCAATTGATGTGTGCCTTTTTCTGGTAATCTCTTTTTAAAAAAATACTGTTTGTCTCTGTTGTCAACCAGAGTAACACCGGTCAACAGTTATTAAGTTAACATAATCTATTGATTGTTATTGCTTTTTGCTATCATAGCTGGTTGACATTGCATCAGTAATGCAGCCTCATAATGTTGTCTGACTTGTCTTGGCCTCACTGCCAGAGGCTTTCCCTTCTCTTCCAGGTACCTGGAATTCTTTATCTAGTGTTAATATGGATGAATTACATATCGGTGCATATCAAGATAATTAGAGGAGAAACATGTTTCTGCCTGGGTCAGAAATGAGCTGCTGGATCCCTGTTACCACCCCAGTCCCCACACTTTCTCTATTATACTGCTGTAATTCTAATACTATATTACATGAGCCCAGGTTTACTGTTTGGCAATCTGAAAAACAAAGAAATGTATAAATATGCACCTTATTAGCACTATTGGAGTTCAAACGATGAAGATTGCAAAGGGAACTCAATTGTTATGTTTATATATGTTTAGTTTTAGTTGTGAGTTCTCATCCTGTTAAACAGATCTATATTTTTTTTTCTGTGGATCTAGAGGGAATTTTAAATTCTAAGAAAGTAGTAACAGAAAGCCTGTCTTTCAAAGAAGAGGCATGGAGTTTAAAGGACATGAGCGTTGACCCAACAGGTGGGATCTAATAAAAGAGGCTGTTTTATCATATGCTGTTTTTGGAGCTTGACACATTCTAATAACTACAGGATTTCTCAACTTCTGCTGCTTAAATTTTTTCCCGTCAGTCTCACCCATTCCCCCTGCTTTATGAAAGTGCAATACTAAATTGATAAAGTAGTCATTTAAAACTACATATTAACACAGGGACCCTCTTTAAGTTGATTGTGTGCTTCGTGGTGAAAATGTTCCACTATTTCCAAACAAAGTTAAGTTAATTTATCAAATGAACACAACAGTTTGCCAAAAAGTCCACTTTAGCTTCTTTTCCACTTGTCTCTGACATATCTTTGGATCACACTCTTTGAATTGCTATAGATGGTACGTTCTGTACTACCAACACATCACCTGTTTGTAGCCATCACTAATGCTATCATACTCTTCAAGTGCTCTTAACGTTGACATCTTAGCATGTTTCAGGAAATATCTTTACCTGTTGTATATGAGTCTGTTAAATGTAGGTTGTAAGAGATTCCACTTCTATATACTGTAAATCTGACATCAACAGACTGTGATATAAAATATATGTGTGTCATTTTCCTGTACTCACCATTTTCCTGTGGTCAATATAAAAGCTTTGTGTTGCACAGACGCACTGCTGCTACACAGGCAGCAACATTTGGAAATACAGTATTTAAACAGAACCATGTTGTTACGTCATTATTATAAATGTATTTGGACAACTGCTGTGATTTGACATCTTGCTTATGTAGGGAGTAACATGGTTGGATTAACACCTATGAACAGTACTTCTTATCATGTGAAAATCCTACACTCGCCGCCTGCGATGAGTCATAATTTATACAGGCTGTATAAATTATGAATTGATGATTGTAGGTACATTTATTGTCACAATATAACAGGTTATATAATGTAATTGAGTTTTGTAACTCTTCGGCTACATAGCAGACAATATACATTAATACAGAAGCAATTGTAAAAATGGTAAACAGAAATAAATATTCAATGATAAATGGAGCAGTGCTGAGGATGAATCTTTACCCCTGAATACACTTGCCTTTTATTGATGACATTTTTCTTCTTTATTGTTGTAGTCACATGATTTGATGGATTGAAATCTACGACCTGGACTCTGACAGCCGTACACAGTCTCAGCATAACGCTTTTTGGACAGATAATACAAAAAGACCACTATCTCTACAACTCCAATATCTTCCCACCTTCTTCTACAAACGAGCCACCTCCATAAAGGACAGACTTGCAGTTGTCTTCTAGTTAGGAGGGGAGGCCGCTGGCTCAGGAGACCTACTGGAACTTTGAAATGCACGCAAAATACTTGTAATCTCTGATCCAACATTACACAACAGAAGGAATTTGTAGCTCTCATGACAAGGGAAATGCATAAAAATAAACATTTTATTAATTGTAACTCCACATGTGTTGTAAACCCCCTCACCTGCCCATGTGAATGTTTTTACACAGCACAGCATCTGAAAGATAATGGCAGAACACGAATATGCCATAAAAACCAATAATGAAGATTACCTTGTGGCATACCACTTCCAACAGCAACGACGCCTTTTGAAAGTGAGTTATTGAGTTTTTGGTGCAGCCTATCAGAGGTGGCGATTATCTCAATTAATTACTTTAGAGAGAGTTATTGGATTTTTAAATGTGACGCTTTGGTGTATGCAGGTCTTAATGAGGAAACTGACTGTTAACTGTCCTTTTTTGTAAACAGGATTACTCCTTTTACAGTCTACATTCTTCTTGATTTTTTACTTAGACACTAAACAGATAAAGGCATTTTAATGAACCCTTTGCTCGGTCCCAGTGTGCATGAAGTAAGCCTAGGGGTATCCCTTTTTCTCTGATTGACTAATTTGACTCCAAGAGCCCCTTGCATTCATCTGTGAGCACCTGGTATTTTTTCCTTTTGCTTCTCAGACACTGTTTTTCTTTTGTCCCCACTACATAATTTTGCTTCATATTAAAACAGAACAAGAAAGGAACAAGAACAAGAAAGGAACAAGAACAAAGGGAACGTGTGGCTCTTAAGAGGAGAATGGCCACAAGCAGCACATATTGGCACACTGGCATCCTGGCTCTGTTTAAATCCAGATCCATCCACTGCAGATGCTCTATCCACAACCTGGATAACTAACTAGTTATTTATTAACTAGGCTATTAACTAATTAGTGCATTAGATAATATTATAACATTAAATAAAAAGTATAATGTTAGCATGATATTAATATGTTTATAGGTTATATTATTTTGGATAGTCTGCCTACAGATAGTTTAGTATTCAAACAGCTTTTTAGTTGAGATTCAAAAATTCAGCTGTGTCACAGATAAAACCGTTTTCTGATATTACACCACTGTGGTTAAGGTTTGATTTAGGGCTAATGTAAGTTTATTCATTATTATTTCAGATAAGAGTATACCATCTAGCTTATTCATGGATCAAGTTCAACATTTCGAACGTTTGCTGTTGCACGTCAACCTTTTTTAATGTCCCGCCCCATCCAGGCTGTGATTGGTTGGTTCACGAAAAGTGACATTGAAGAGCAACTTTATGAAAAGTTGAAAATGTCTGAATTAAAGGCACCTAAAGGCACCGATCTTCTCCCTACTCTCTCCCCGCTGACAGGCATTAGCAGGCTGGCGAGAACGTGAACAGGTGAGCGTCACGTAGAGACCGTTGGGTACATAAATGCAGGTTATTGATTTAGGGTCATATGAATCGCCCAGAGAACTCGATTTTAAAAGCAGTGTCTCTGATTTTCCTTGTGTAGCCTGAATGTAGCATCAACCCACGAGCCAATCACAACGTGAAACGGGCTTGCCGTAAAGTGTAGCGTTAATGTTTAGAATGAGGAGCTGCTTGCTTTTCTTAATGCACTTATTTGTCAATTTTATTATCGTTTAAGGCTGTTGTAGACGAAGACAGCAGTGGTAAGTGTCTTGTTCTCTTTGTATGTGGCGATCTATATGATTTGTAGTGAAGAAAAATAAATATGAACAAAGATAATTGACCATATTTTCTTGCCGGCTAATTAGCCTGCTAGCTGCTAGCCACAGTCATGTACTGTAAAGTAGAGAGTATGGAGGTAGCTAGATTAAGCTAGGAGGTTAACTGCACTTTCAGAGAGTTAGTCATAGCTATGTGATTTAACTTATTATTGTACAAGTAACTATTGTAAATATTTACTATTATAGAGAGGTCAACTTTAACGTTACTTTTTTTGTCTGCTGTAAAAAAAAAGGACAAAGGAATTGGTTAAATGTCACAGTAAAATAAAACAACGTTAATGTGCTTAAACGAGCATGTTAAGAACAGATTGATAAGGCCTGGTTCACTCTATAGACACTACACTGTCTGAAAGTAAAAATCATTCCATCACATGATGATGAAGTGACCACATGTAAAGAAACACACTATTGCAATGGTATAAAAATATTAGAATAACAAAAATACCGTTAAATAATGGGCATACAAGTCATATCACACGGCACAATGCAGGCCATATGCTGCTATGCATTTGTTGATCCTTATAACTAACAGATCACTTTTTTAGTAGTTTGAAGTAAGTGGATATGCTCTGTGGACTTATGTAGCGCTGCAGACACCACTCTGTGTATATAAGACAGATCGAAGGATTCATTTATCTGCCTGGCCCCTACATTCTCGCCCTGTATGTGGGATTCGTGCTCCCGCTGTGTTTTGTTGCTCTTCCTTTTGGAGTGTTCTTCTGATGTAACCAATAATTTTGGGACTTTGTTTTTCTCAGCCATAATGTCAAATCCCACCCTGCGCATCCTGTTTGGGAGCCAGACTGGTACGGCCCAAGACGTGGCCCAAAGGATTGCACGGCAGGCGCAGAGACGGCAGCTTCAGGTGCAAGTGTTGCCTCTGGATAACTATAATGTGGTGAGTGTGGTGTTATTAAGTATATCAAGGAGTTATTATGGCCCTGACCATTTATAGTTCCAGCACCAGATCCAGGGATGAACTCAGTTTTCTGCGATGGTGGGTGACAGCCTTTACCCTTCTACCCATTAAAAAAAAAATCCCTACATCCTTACAAATACTTGTGTTTCCTCCACTCATCAAACAGGCCAACCTGATCTCAGAGTCTCTGGTTGTATTTGTGTGCTCCACCACTGGCCAAGGAGACCCTCCGGACAATATGAAGGTAATAAAACTGAGTATAAAAAGACATACTGTAAGAGTATGTTGATTAATTTAGTTTTTGGGTGACCTCTCCCTGTAATTGTTTCTATAATCAGTGTAGAACTAAAGCTGTTCTTATGTATAGCAGTAATGCTATGATGATTAATGCTTTATCACTTCCCACTGACAGCCATTTGATGCATGTGAATATGGGTGTGCTTGAATATTGACTTCTCTTGGGTGCATATGTTTAGTTTTAGTTTATTGTGAAATTGTGTCTTTGGCAACCATCACATACATACAACCCAAACAAAAGACATTTCTGTTAAAGACAAACATTTCAGTTTTAGAATTAAAAATATCTAATAATATTGATAATAGTTTAGTTTTGCCTATTAGGTTTGCTTATATGTTGTCTGATCCTGTTCCTTATGTGTTTCTGTCCATGTCTACTTTCTTAAAAGAACTTCTGGAGGTTTCTCTTCAGGAAGACTTTACCTGTTGGCTCTCTGAGTCGGCTGGACTGTGCCATACTGGGCCTGGGGGACTCCTCCTATCCAAAGTCAGTCCTTTTTTTACGTTTGCAGTTTCCACAGTACACATTCAGCGTGACTCCCGGCCTCTATAAAATCATCTTTTCACTTTTGCACGCAGGTTCAATTTTGTGGCTAAGAAGCTTCATAAGCGCCTCCTGCAGCTGGGGGCCAGTGTGCTGCTGCCTGTCGGGCTGGCAGATGACCAACATGACCTGGGGTAAGAAACAGCAGCATGCCTGATGGAGCTGCTAAATCATGGGGTACTTTATTAACAGTGGTGAAAAAATAAATAGTGGAATGCATTTGCATTTCAGATAATTTTATCATGTTTTTCTACAGCATCATGTGAAAGCTTTTACAGATTTCTGTCCATTTATACCTGTGCAGTGTGCAGTGTAGGTTCTTCATAGACTCTGGGGAAAAAAAGACTGTTAGATTTGGTCCCCGTATTATTTTTCTATTAACTGAGCTTTTTAAGCAGTAATACAGATACTGTGCACTGGTTATAATACTACTACTAATAATAATAATATGAAGTGACATCATTTTCTTAACTGCAAGTTATAATTGGCTTTCGAGGCAGCAGCCTGGGTTGGAATCTGGCCCAGGCCCTTTGCTGCATGTCATCCCTTCTTTCTCTCGCCTGCCTTTCTTGTATATCTCTACTGTGACTGTCACATAAAGCAGACACGCAGAATGTGTGTTTTTTTTAGCTAACTAAATTTGCTTCATAAAATATTTGGATATGCCAAAAAAATAAATCCCATATTAATTAGTTTATTTGATGCTGTATTCTCTACACCGTACTGTATTTGGCTGGCAAATTCTTGTAGATGTGGCCTATTTCACATAAACTACCATAATCACTGAGTATTTTCATGCAGATCTAGAAAAGGAATTCACATGGTAAATTCAGTATAATTCAATATAAACTGCTCTAATTCCATCAGTACAACAGAGTCTGTCATGCTGATCAAACAATTCCAATCACTTTGTCTTTGACAATAGCTCAGCAGCGATCACAAACAACGCTTCCTGTATATGTTTCAGAAGGGGGAGGGATTATGCCCTAATGTCACTGAAGGGCTTTACAGGTGAAACAAAAACCAATAAAAACTAAGTGGAAGATATTGTGGGGAAAAGTTTTTTTTAAAATTATAACAGTACCTGGAACTCAGAGCAGAAAAATGGTGAGTTTGACTTGACTGATGTTTAACTGATGGAACTAGTGCTGTGGAAATGTACACTTTTCAGAATGTATCAATTTATCAGCAAAGTAAAGTGAGACAGGGAACGTGGGAGGCAATTAGGGAATGACTTGCAAGTAGGAATGGAGCTGTGGATGTTGTGTTGGCGTCGTTTGCCCTTGCTTACCTCAAAATCCGTTTGAACCAGGTCAGACGCTGTGACTGATCCGTGGCTCACATCATTTTGGGAGAAATTGTATGCTCTTTACCCATCTTTGGCTGATGTGGTTCCGCTGAGTGAAGATGAACCGTGAGTATCCACTTAATTTGACACTGTATCTCATTCTGTGTTTGCATATTTTCATAGAAAGATGATATTTCCTCTAAACATCTATTCTTTCCTGTTGGATTCTGTTTTGAATCCTAGTCAGATGGGTTTTTTTTTTTTGCTTGTTTCTTGTGGCAGGCTCCCTCCAACATACACTTTCCACTTCCTGGGTGATGTGAAAGAGAAGACAGATGACAGGCTGAGGATTCCCATGGAGAAAAGTGTCCCCTCCCAATCCCATCCCTTTTCTGCCAGACTAGTGTCCAATAGGCGAGTAACAGACATGTCACACTTTCAGGACGTGAGGCACATCGAGTTTGATATCACTGGATCCAACATTGAGTAAGTCACTTGAGCCTTTATGTTAATCTGACAACATGTCAGTCTCTTGTCTGAAAAACCCTGTAACACTTCTGTATCACTTTCAACGATACAACCAACAATTGTCGTGCAACCAGGGCGATTCATTCCAAATGTGTGGATGAATAAATTCATATTCAGCAACGCACACAGCATGTGAGCCATTAGGAATTCAACTTCCATGCAGTGCTTGTGCACTGTCATGCCTGAGAAAGAACAGAAGACAGTCTTCTCCTTCTTGCTCTCATAACATTTTTAACTCGCAAACTCTATCTAACTATTTTCTATACCAGTTTTCAATATTCATGTTGAATTCAACTTCTTTATTTTTGCTGATTACTACCGGCCCCAAAACAAGTTTATAGACATAGCACTGCCACCAAATGGACTGGAGTTGTGCTGTACTGTGATGAAAAGCGGGATACACTCAGGTCTGAACGTCACCAGGAAGCTGTAGTAAGAGAAATGTGCGCTGTGGGATTTCTTCAGATGAGGGACATTTTCATTTTTCAGTCTGAAAATATAGATGTGGGTAACAAACAAACTATTGTTGAATTTTCTTTCTCCTGATGAAAGTGGTGTGCCGTCTTGAACTTGATCCACCATTAGCTGTGGTTTTGCTGTGTAGGTTTGCTGCTGGTGACGTGGTGATGATGCATCCTTGTAATGCTCCAGAGGACGTACAGCAATTCTGTCAACTGCTGAGATTAGATCCAGAGGCAAGGTTCACTCTCAGGGCCACTAACGACACTGCAGGTGGGTGTGTGTGTGTTTGGGTGAGTGGGTGTGACTATGGCTTAAGACGTGCAAGTATATTTCATTTCCAGTAGTGACAAAATAGTAAACTAACCTTCAATATAAATGTCAATATAAAATAAATAAGACATTATGAAATCATTATATCACATTGTGTAGAATGTATAAAAGAACCAATAGACTGTAAAATTATTCAGTCAATAAGAATTGAAACTCATTATTTCATAATCATTTATTTCCAAAATCTTTTCCAGTGATTCTTTTATTTCTTGACTCTTTTCAAAGTCATCTTTTATGTCATAATTTCCCTTTTCCCAACATTGGAATTATACAGGGCTCCCACCCAAACCAGTTTTCCAGTCAAGGAAAACACATGGAAAATGAGAGAAAAAGTAAAGTGTCCTGGAAAATTATTTCAACTTTATGTTGCAGTTGCACGTCTTTAAAATCAGACTTTTACAGAGAGGAACTTAGTGTTAGTGGATGACGTGATCCCTGTCTCTCACACCAGCTGGATCATTATTGAAAATGTCCTGAATAAATTCTGGAAAATGCTCGCTAGACAAGAGGGGGAACCCTGGACTAATCACAGCCTTTAAGCCTGTCTGTTGTCGCCCAGCAAACTGTCCGATAATTTGTCTTTTTTTAGCTGCTACCAGTCCAAGCCAACATCAACTTTGTGTACACCTGATGAATCCACATTCGATAGTTTGTGTTTTTAACCGCCCACCAAACCTGCGACAAATATCTGGCTCTTATGCAGCTAAATGCTCCACTACGTTCACCAGCTAGCTGATAACTTTGCCTGCTGCTTGCTGGTCAGGGAGTGTACACTGGGTTTATCAGAGCTTTTTCAAGTGTGGTGAGACTCAACCAACCACTAAAAATGTTCATAAAACCAAAACAGTGTGCTGAAAGAGGCCAAAGGGGACTGCAGGGTCTGTCACTACAAGTGACCGCTTCCACGTTACAGTCATTTGATCCAGTGTTAATATAAAACTACTCCTTAGTGCAGCTTTGAATGAACCTTTGTTTTCTCAGTTCCAGCCAGGCTTCCTCAGCCCTGCTCTGTGCACCACCTGGTGGAGAGCTACCTGGACATTGCCGCTGTGCCTCGCCGCTCCTTCTTTGAGCTGCTGTCTACCTTTGCCACCAACGAGCTGGAGCGGGAGAAGCTGGCAGAGTTCAGCTCGGCAGCAGGCCAGGACGAGCTGCACAGCTACTGCAACCGGCCCCGACGCACCGCGCTGGAGGTGTGTATTTTATTATTTTTAGAATGTCATTATAGCATCTTTTAAAAGTGTAAAAAAACAATGAGGCTGCTAATAACGATACACTCCAGCCAAAGACATCCTGAAATACTTCAGGCTTTTAGTATATAAACCCTTTCTTTGATTTGCTTATTGAGTGTTGTGCTCTTGCTGCTGCAGGTCCTGGCAGATTTCCCCCATACTACAGCCGAACTCAAAGTAGACTATCTCCTAGATCTGTTCCCTGAGATCCAGCCTCGCTCATTCTCCATTGCCTCCTCTCTTCAGGTAGCTCATCCTTCATGATTGCTATTTAACTGCTAGGATAAAATATAATACAATGTATGTGTTTCAGCTGGATGCCTTAATCAAAGCTGTAAATGAAATAAAGTGAGCCATAAAGACAGATTCAGGAGGAATCGCAGTGAAATCTTGACTCTAGAAATGCCTTCACTCTCTCCCTATCTCTCCCCACAGGCTCACCCTCACAGGCTTCAAATCCTGCTAGCTGTGGTGCGTTACAAAACCAAACTGTATAAACCACGAAGAGGCCTCTGCTCCACCTGGTTAGCCTCTCTGGACCCTGCACAAGGTCTCTCACCACGCTTACCAAGTGCTTGTATCACAACCACAGAGATGATTTACTTCTGATTGACTGGAGGTTGTGTGTTAGACATACATTTGTTGTGTTCCTTTTGTCTGTTAGTAGCGTACAGCTTTTCCCAGTTGAAATATTGGGCTTCGTGTAAAAACCACTCATATAAGAGTGCTTATAGAGAACTATAGAGGCATTCAGTATTCAGAATGTTTTCATGGGTACAAATAGAATTCACATTTTAGATATGATTCTGGAATTAACAAAAATAAAATATGACCACAAACGGCAACAGTTTTAAACTATTGAAGGCTGCTCGCTAATAAAGTTTAGGTAAAAGCCCTTTTATGTTATTGCTCACGTTATCTATAATCTACATTTCCACAGCACTAATTCCATCCGTACACTAGTCATGTCATCACTCACTTTCTCCTTTTAACACAAATACTAAAAGCAATACTGTACACACTTCTGCACAGCATACCCTCTCATAGCTGTTACATTAAAGCCATGTGACCTTTTATTGTTTTGCAGGGGAGGTGTATGTGCCTCTGTGGGTGAAGAAGGGAAGTCTGAAGTTCCCTAAAGAGAAGGACACCCCTGTGATAATGGTTGGACCTGGAACAGGAGTGGCGCCCTTCAGGTCGGCTTTACAAGAGAGGATTGCTGAGGGAAAAACCGGTGAGATCTTCACCTCTCTGACTTTGACTTCACATCCTTTCACAAATCGACATGACACACCTCCTCCTTGTCTGCCTGCTGTTTAGCCAACGTCTTGTTCTTCGGCTGTCGCTCGGAATCCAAAGACTTCTACTTCAGTTCAGAGTGGGCGGAGATGACGAAGGCTGGACATCTGACCCTCTTCACTGCCTTCTCACGAGACCAGGTCACACACACTCAACTCACTGACTTAAAGGCAACACAAGTAATACCATAGAACTACAAATGATGATGACTATAGCATCAGATTATTCTAATGTCATACATTTAATTAGTGTTCAGAAAAATGAAACAATCCTGGTGAAAATATTTACAGTCTACCTGCTTTCAGACCATTCATACATCATACAGTGATGTCATAGGCAGACGTCTTTAAAAGGGCCATTTCATTACCACTGTTCCAGGTATAAGAAGGAAGTTTGCAAACCAAATTTCCCTCTTTCTTTAAATTAGTGGATGGCTAAATGTACTGTATTTTCCGTAGTCACATATACTGTCATTCTTTTTTAAATATAGAGAGAGTATGCCCAAAATGTCACATAGTCTCATAGTAGAAGAAGAGAAAAATGGCAGATGATTTGACAGTTTTCAGCTCAGAGTAAAGCCCAAACTTTTCAACCTTTCCTATAGAACCCAGGATTGACTGTGAATATGCATTGAGCATAGCTAGCTGCCCCTGGCAGCACTGGAACTGTGGCTGTGTGTGTCTCCTGTGTGCTTTGTGGCTCATAATGAAACGTTTCAGGAGGAAAAGGTGTATGTGCAGCACCGTGTGAGGGAGAACGCTGAGCTCCTGTGGGACCTGATTGCCAATAAAAGTGCCTACTTTTACATCGCTGGGTGAGTCCAAGGCACCAATACTCAACGTCTCCTTTGTTCACATCTGGGTATTTAGGAAAGCGTCACAATTTTTCCAAATCTGTCAGCTGCCCATATGAACATCGACATCCTCCAAACATACAGTCTTTGGAAGATATCCACTATAATAATACATTAATCATGGAAACTCAAAGCGGTTCACCGTGGGGGGGGACTCACCTCAACCAATGTGTAGCACCCACCTGGGTGATGCACGGCAGCCATTTTAGCGCTAGAACGCTCACCACACATCAGCTTGAGGCAGAGAAACATTGAGCCAATTACCACAGGGGATGATTAGATGGTGACAGCCAAGTTGGGAATGTTTGCCATGACAACGGGGAACCCCTTACACTTTGCAAAGTGCACTTTAATGGCCACAATCTCGGTTTAACATCTCATCCAAAGGACAGTAGCTCATACAGCGCAGTGTCCCCCTCACTGCACAGGAATCTTATTACTAGGACCAGAGGGAAGACTACCCCCTACTGGCCCACCAACAACTTTCCCAGCTACAACTTAGTTTTCCCAGGAGGTCTCCCATCCAGGTACTGGCCAAGCCCAAACCTGCTTAGCTTCAGTCAATCGGTAGTAGCAGGGGTTACATTGGTATGGCTAACCTTCCGCTGAGACCCTGCAGGCCTGCTTGATACCATGTAATGAAGACTTTTTGGGAGCACTTCAGTCAGGCAGAACTTCACCTTGAGACCATATTCTTTTGTTCAAGCCTTTAATTGAGCATTTACAGCATCTGCACCTCGCTTCCAGTAGCGCCACCTGTCTCTGCAGCAGCGTTACTGTTGGAATAGTCACATGTTTCTTTACTGTTAAATTTTATAAAGACCAAAACCAACAATCTGTTAGTCTGTCTCTTAGGACCTTTTCACGGACACTCAGCCCCAAGCCCATTAGTTTCTACTGAAGACGTAAATCCTTAAAAAGGCTGTATTTTTAAACAAACAGGAGGAAACAGTGCATTTGTGGGGGACTATTTTCAGTGGCGGATGAATCCACATGTGGTGCTCTAGTGAGTATTTGGGGCAGCAGGACGGTGTATGTGGGACTGAGTTAGAATAAACTACAGTGTGTGTTCATGGTGTTGAATGAACATGTGACCCAGTGCAGCAGTGAGGCTCCCTGATGGGTTTTAATGGCTCATAGGAAGAAGAGACATCAGGCTGTGATACACACAGGACCTGTTGGTAGAGACAGTCGTAGGTTTGAGTCTAATCATGAGATTAAAAAGATCTGTGTTTTCATTATGGCGTGTGTTTGTCCTGTCCCTTTTATTGATGCTGTGAATATGCAGTTCTGATCTTGTTTTTTTCTATGCAGCAATGCTAAACAGATGCCAGCCAGTGTGTGTGACGCTCTGAAAGAGGTGTTCCAGCAGGAGGGTGGCATGTCCGCCGAGGATGCTGAGCAGGTGCTGGCAGCCCTGGAGAGGTCTGGCCGACTTCAGAGTGAGACCTGGTCCTGATCACATGACCTCAACCCGCTACTCCTCAGAGTTCACATTTAGCTGCTGCAGCCATGTTGACCTCAAGGTGGAATCAAAGTGGTTTCATCCATCAATCAACATCAGCATGTTCGAGTGTAAAAGTTAATTCCTGACCTTTTGAAACAGCATATGTGACAAACTAATGCTCAAAACGTCCACTTACTACATTTTTGGAGCTTTTAACCACTTCTCAGTTTTTATTATGCAAACGAAGCAGGCGCAGGTGTCATCACATGACCCTTAGGTCAACAGTAGGTTGTATTGTGGTGCTGCAGTTAACATCACAGCCTGTAAGACTGTGACTCTAGCCCTGTTTGAAAAAATGCAGCCCTCTTATTCATGTGAATGGGGCCAGTCCAGCAGGGTCACCAACGCAGAGGTAATGTGTACTTTGGGACTGTCTAGACGACCACCTGTAACCATGTCAAAAAGCCAGTAGTAGTAAGTGAACCTTTGAGCTGAGATTATGTTGTTACATACAACAGCAACATACTTTAGGTCATGGCTAAAGTACAACATTACATTTTGCACTATGGAACTGACAATCAGTAAAAACTGTCAGTCATAGTTATACTTCTCTCCCACTCTACCAAACCCCAGCAAGCTTCCTGTTTAACATGTTGAAATCTGTTTTGCTAACAAAGCTCAGTCTACATGTGTTCACATGATTCACTGCACACTATCCATTTATATTAATGGAGCCATTCTAGAAACTGAAAGAAAATCTCACGTTAAAAACTGCACTCTCTTGTTAATGTTTGGACTGCAACCTAAAATCTATTTGACTCTAAGATCCATTAATGTGTTCAATGGGGCCTTTCTAAAAGCCAGTAGTGCCTCACTAAGTGAGACTGTTGTCGTTAAATGTGTGCTTATGAATGAAGCAGCAGAGAAGCACTAATAACGTGCAAAAATGCAAGCGGAGGTGAAAACTTCATAAGCAGTAGGTTGGAAGGCCCAGGACAAATTAGACCTTTACAATACGCCGTTGGAGCTTCTTTTGGTGGAGGCATAAAGAGGTTCCTGAGGTAAAGCAGGACACAACATCAGCTAAGAAAACATTTTCTATAATAATATATTATAAACTATACATTTTCTTAAGCTTGCAGTTGAATTTTGAGTAGCCTCTCCATAAACCTGAGCAAGCCTAGAGAATTAGTGAATTTGCTTTCCACTAGCTTTGGTGGCCTAAGATAACCCCACCCTGACTGGAGAATTGAACTTACAAATGTTTTTTCACCTCAGTAAGAAATACATTTTTACTGGATGATGTGTTAAAGCAGCAAATGAGGATAAATTGTTATAAAACAACCCACTTGCAATGGATTGTATATAGTGTTATAACAGATCTTTCCAATTTTACATACAATTACAGACATGTTTTCAGTTGTACTGAACAAAACCTGTTTAATGTCTGGATGTGTCATAAGCTTACTAAGACTGCCAAGTAGAAAATGAAAATGTTAGATAAAATAACAGTGATCTCTTATTACCTGAAAGTGCTGGAGTGGGTGAATCTTAACTTGAGGAAGCTGTAAACTTGACTTGTTGACATACACAGTTTAATGAACCAATGATGCAGCAGTACAGTGTGAGACTTAAATGTGATTGATTGTATGAAACTTGCTATAATAAACCATCTTAATCTGAAAACTACATCAGGCTGCTGTGACAGGTTTTGTTATTTGGAATGTTTGTTTTAGTTGTCGTCAACTGAAAATTGCTGCTAATCTGATGAGGATCAGTTTGCAGTTAGTGTACGTCTGAGACTGGGAACTGAGTTTACAAGCCTTATTGTCGTATCTGAGATTTCTCTCAAAAATTTATTTAATTTTTCCTAAAAATGAAAAAGAAAGTTTTTTTAGTTATCATGCCAGTGCTCTGCTTACTTTTCAATTTATTTTTGCATGTCAGATATGAAAATGTAAATTTGATATTATGTTTTGACTGTGACTTTTTTGTATTGTTACATACATCATGTGCACACAATGACATTGATTAAATTATTTCATTTTAATATTGGGCAGAACAAAAACCCGAGCCAAATCCTTTGATTTGTAATTTTAGATATTAATTTTGTATATTAAAAGTTAATTCAACAGACTTTACTTGAAATCATAAGTACAAACCAACAAATTTAGTCTTCATTATCAGAATTTCATTTTAAACAAACTGCATCAACTATGCAGTATGTAACGTAAAACTGATCTTAGCATATTGTCAAAAGTGTGATATGTTTCATCCACTTCCTTTTAAGCACTTTGTAACTTGTTTTTGAAAAGTGCTCTACAAATAAAGATTATTATTTTAAAAATAGCAAAGACAAAAAGTCCACAGATGAAAAAGGAAAGTTCAGATACAGAAATAGGTTTAACTAACATTAGATGTTATAAAATCAACATTCTGCTCTAGAGGGGCAGAGAGAACAGTAAACTTTTACTGAACCCTTATGTGGAGAAGCATCATTTTCAACTGAACCTCCTCTCCAACTGGAAATTCAAAATGGATCTACAGATGCAAGGGATTCTTAATTTCTCTTCTCACAGTAGCAGGGTACCTCCTGTAAGTACAATATACTAACCTACATTGTCAATCACTGCTTTCCATATTAACAAGCACCGGGAATAGGCAAAGATTTGATGCTTTGATAGAAGTGGACTGATTCGACTCCCAATCTCACAGTCAAATCTTCGCTGTGCCGTTATGAAACAAGGTACCATTTTTGCACACACACAGATTCCACTATTCGATTCGCCCTGCTGAGCCCGACAAGGTGCACTGACATTATAGGACACCTGAAGTCAAATGTTTGTGAGACATGGCACACCAGAGACATTAGTCACAGACAACAGGCCTCAGTTCTCAGGTGCAGACATGAATGTCTTTGCAGCAGACTATAGATTGGAGCATGTGACGAGCAGCCCCAGGTACCCACAAAGCAACAGTGAGGCTGAACGAGCTGTCCAAACAGTCAAAAAGCAGCCGACCCCTACCACACGCTTGCACGTTTGCGTTTAGAGCAGAACCAGAATATTCAAAGTATGTAGAGCTATTTTCTGGAGCTATACCATGTGTGCAGTGTAATTAGCCATTGGAGCCACTGGGAGGATGGTTTGGTATGTAAGCAACAGCTCAGAGATCAGGAATGCAGGGAATGGCATCTGTAGGTCTGAAGAAGGATTCCATCAGTGGCTACAGGCCTGAATAACACCTAGACAGATAGACATAGGTTCACTTTAGGTCCTTTTTCCATGCATGTCTTTTTGCCTTTTCATCTTGCCCTCTGATTGTTCTTAGAACAGTAAATCCTGCCTGTGCAAGGGGCTACAGCCCGGCCCAATTGGTCATGGGCTGCTGCCTGCGCACCACCCTGCTGACCTTTCCTGCAAAGTTGCAGCCAGACATGTCTGAGGAAAGAGAGAGGAGGTGGATGGACACGAGTAACTACGACCAAGAAGACAAATTGTGGATCAAGAACACCAAGACAGGCACGGTGACATCTGCACATCCTACGTAGTTATCATACCCGGTCAACGAGTCAGAGTTTACACTTATGAGGAACCACCATCACCTAGCGCTGAGGCTGCCAGCTACAGACAGCAGCTGTGAGACACAACAAGCACATACTACTGAGGAGGTCAATCACAACACCAGAAAGAACACTTCAACCGTGTCTCCAAGGATTCCTCAGGTCACACTGGAATGTAACTTGTAAGAGTAATGATAATTCTCAGTTGTATGTAGGAAGGATGTTCTATAACCTGTGAAAGAAAATGATTGGATTAACTGAATCTATATCATATAGAGGTGAATTAATGCAAAATGTTTTTGTTGTAATTTATACATTACAATCAATATGTATTTAGATACAAACTATTTTGTGCTATTTTGGCTCTATAGTCGAGTCGAGTTAACTATGCAGTAACTTTGGTCGCTTTTATGCACAATTATAGGGGACAAAAAGCACTTGGACATGTTGCTATACATAGCTAGATATTTTAGATATGATGCTATGTATGGCCATTTATGGATGAATTTCTAGAGCTTATATTGAAACAGACTTCACAGTGCTGCAAGATTGCCACAGCAGTCGGGACAGCAAAGTCCAGATCTAGCACTACCAACATCAGGAGTGGAAGACCATGGGTGGGAGAACAGACTGGACATGAATGCTGAGCTGCGGGGTGAGGTGTTAATACCGCATCCATGACCAGGTTTCAGCACTGGTATTGCCCATGAAAAAGGACTTGCTGCAAAAGCAGCTGGTGGAGGAATGCAGCGGCTATTTTGAACACTTGTATGCCTTTCCAGGCCTGCTTGGTGGGGCGGCTGTAGTTCAGGTGGTGGGGTGGGTTGGGTCGAAAGATCGGCGGTTCGATACCCCGGCTCCTCAAGTCTGCATGTCAAAATATCCTTGGGTAAGATACTGAACCTCAAATTGCTTCAGATGGCTGTGGGAATGTGTATAAATGTTTCTGATAAGCAGTTGGCACCTTAGCCTGAATGTGTGTGAATGGCTGAATGTGACTTGGTGTAACGCTGCTTTGAGTGGTCAGAACCGTTGAGAGCTACAGGAACAACGTGACAGCGGGATCAAAGTGTGTCGCAACTCTTTTCAAAGGGTCAGTATGGAGTTCACCTTTGACCGAGCAGATGTGCACGTCCGGCCAGTACGAGTTATAATTCCAATGTGTTTTATATACTATACTATTACTTATCTTTTAAATTGACATCATCAAACATCATGTGTGTATTTCATGGCACAATTTATTTGGGATCAAATAAATATTATTTTCTTGCCCGATGATTACATATTTTTTCCGAAACCAAGAATCATGGTGGTCGACCATCTCTACTTTTTTGTTCAAATGTCTTAAAACGTTAACGACGTGTTAATGCTGTATTTTGTGTCGTCGTAAGATGTACAAATCTGATGTTTAAACGCGGGCGCCAAATTAGACGTATTGGTTTAATCCATATTCCATATGAAGCAGATGTGAATGTAGGATGATCGATTTCAGAACGTTGGTGTGACACAGCCTCCCTCAGAAAAAAGGCAGGTTTCTGAAGCTATTCAACCGTGACAAGCAGTTCTGAAGAACCAAAATGTTAAACTCTCCATATATATTATATTGGCATTGGTCAGTGTACAAATTATTAAGTTAGCAGCTTCTTTTTGTAGCTGAGCGTCACTTCATAAAAAATTACATGTGGCAGCGACGGCAGGTCATTTCAGCAGTTGTTGTTGATAATTCCAAAAGTAGCATTATAACAGGTCAAAATAACACTTATCTGTGCTTGGGTTTATAGGATCTCTGCAAGCCGGCGTCTGTACTTAGCCAAAGATGGTTTATAAGGTTCCATCAGTAAGAGGTCTCCCCTGCAGCCAGTTTCAGGAGTCTTCAGTTAAACTTCCATTTATATCATATCAATAATTTAAGCTTAGAAACTCAACAGTTTTGAACCAGGACCTTCAGTATTTGCATCAGGAAACTTGGGAAAAATAAGGAGGGCTGAATTTGGTGTGCTTCAGCTGTTATTCCAATGCGTCAGATACATTTAATGAACATTTAGGTAAATAGAAGCATCAGATCAGACTCTGTATCAGCACATACCCTAAAACTTGATTGGGACATCCCCAATTTAAACTAGTAAAAACACAGCCACAGTCTCTGTTACCCCATTGACCACAAATTACCTGCAAACATGTTTCCAATAAGCTGTATAACATCCACAAATTCTAACTCCAAACAATATTTAAACGTGTCAGCTTAAGAACAGACTGCTTGAAGTAGCTGCGCTTCAGAAATGCTTCCAGTAAACACTGGGGTAAGGGTGTGGTCTGTGATGTGATGCCATAGTTCCAGTTTGGGTAATAAATAAATATTGGGCAAAGTGATGACAACTGTAAACAGTGTAAGAGTGATGCTGTAGTTTGTAGTCTGGTGGGGGTGCAGTGCTAGAATAATGAGTGCATCATAGTCGACTGTGCATATCCAACCAGCCTAAGTGGAACAAAAATTTTGTTGATCCTGAATGGGAGACGGAGCAAATATTGATAAGACAAGTGTAATGTGACTGTAGCATAAGGCCGGGTAGCCCAGAAAAGATGACTCAGCAGTAAGCACAGAGCAGAAGACTGATGCTTGTAGTTACCAAACACACTCCCACTGCAGATCATTTCCAAACAAATAATAAATCGCTGACTAGAAAAACATCATTTCCACATTAGAAATACTTTGTGTACATATAAGGCTGTCCTCGTCCTATCCACGGAGGAGGGAACAGTCCTCTATCTGAGAGCCAGTGTGTGGACTTGGTAGATCTCCTTTGGGAAGTTCATTTGTTGCTCCTCGTGGACGATTCGGAGGCCCGCTCTGCTCACGAGACTGTGAACTATTTCCAGGTCGCGGCAGACGCTGCTGTCCACCTCATCAGGGACCACGCCCTCATACGACACATTGTCCTTGATGACGATGAGGCCGTTGGGCCGCAGGGCTTTCTGGCAGCGTCTCAGGAACTCCACCAGGTGATCGTCTGTCAGGTGTCCTGAGGGGGAAAAAAAAGGAGCAAAGATGTTCGGTGTAGAAAAAAGCAGGCTTATGCCACATGTGAGGAGTCGGGGAGTGAGAACAGGTTGTAGGGATACAACACCGGTCAAAGATAGAATAAAACGCAGCTCCTTTGTTTTCAGAAAAACAAAACAGATGTCTGTTTTTTGGTTTTCTGTTTTTCCATTTATCCGTTTTGGTGTTAAAACAGAAAAAACAAAAAACGGTTTTCCCGATTTGGTTTTGAAACGAAATAATGAAAGAACGAATCATACACGGATTCAGGAAGTTGTCCAGACAGACAGAGTCCTGGTGCCACAGCATCACAGCTTTTGTGGGATCAACGTTCTCAACATTGGGCGAGAGTGAACGCACCACTGAAGATGTCACTCACTAATGTGTGAGAGTGAGTGTGGGGAGAAGAGAAGAGTAGCAGATTCAAGTAGCAAATAAACACTAAACTAAGGTGGAAAATTACCCAGAACAACCTCCTGCCAATATAATACGATATAAATACGATATAAACCACCACAACCCCCGCCCGCCGCCGCCGCCTCCAGAGAGCTCAACAGTCCGGGAGCGGTTCTGTCTCTTGAATCCACGACACGAGACCATGGACTTTAGTGTCGCGGTTCCGGTCTCAACGGGTGTTCATTTCCAACCCTTCTATAGTTATTAGAAATTGTATCTCTTCTGTTTGTTATTGTGTTTTTTAAATTACATACTTACTGCACATTTTGTGAGTTGTGTCTAAACAGAGTGACAGAGAGGAGAAAGTCCCTCCCTGCAGATTGTCACACAAGGAGATGGTTCTTTAAACTTCAAGGCTGCAGAAGAACAGACACGCTGACACACCTTTTTGTTTGGAGCATCTGGCCAATTACATGTCGCACTTTCCAACAGTCTCAACGATTACATAACCATTTTATTTGTAAGAGCTGCACAAAATCTTTCTATTCAAATATAAATTATTATTTAGGGCTGGGCACGTTAACACAGTTTTTAAAAAATTATTATTATTTGGAAAGTCAAACCATGGGTCACAGGAGAGGTGGGATGTTGATCAGCCTGCAAATCAGCCATCCAAACAAGCAGCGGAGGGAGGCTTCAGCAGACTACGCTGTCATCTTTTTCCTGTATTTTTCCACCCGCGATCCGTAACTACGGCAGCAGGTGAGCCGCTTGCTTGTTAATGACGCAACCTATCAAACAACTCAAACAACCCAAACCAACATCTGCACCCTGTGTTCAATGCTGAATACACGCACATAAGACGACCGCTCCATAAATTAATGGTTAAGTTGAGATTTACAAGAAATCTTTTATTGCTACTGTGTAAAGGGAATACTGCAGGCAACAGCACCTTATTTATTTAAAGCGTTTGCAAACCACATTATTGCACTTTTGTGTATATAGCAGTACATTTAAAAGTGCGCAATAACAGTTCGCGTAACAATGCGATTAATATTTTAATTAAACAAAAAACCACTGCTCACTGATGGCAACCATGGACGCAGACTCACCAATGACCCATTGGATCCAGATGACATCATAGCGTCCACTCTCTGGTACAAAATCCTGCAGGCCGCAACAAAGGTAGTTCCCCACTCTCTTGCCCTCTTCTCCCAGGTATGTCTTGGCTTTGTCCAAGAACTCCTGCGTCACGTCCACCAGGTCCACGGTGTTGAAAAGAGGAAGCAGTAAACGCTTGGTGATCCTCCCAATGCCTGCTCCACAGTCCAGAGCACAGCCGCTGCCCGTCTTCCCCTCCCCTTCCTTCAACGGCAAAAACACAAAAAAGCTGTGACACACGCTGCTTCTGTCAGGATGCAAATGCTTTGAAAGAGCAAAGAAACCACTGAACATTACAAATGTAATAAAAGTCTTACTACTGCTACTACTAATAATAATAATGTTCAGAATTCAAATCAAAATGTGTCCCCCTTGTGAGTTTTTGGAAGATGGTGAAAGTTAGTTTGGAGTCCTAAATGTCCTCAAGTCACCATCGCCTTTGCTAAATGTTAACACGTTTCTCCTAAATGACAGCAGATCTCATCTAACACCATTACTGGCTAGCGTTAAATATACTGTAGAGAATGATGAAGGTGAATGACTTCACTTCTGACAAACTGTACCCCACTCTCCCTTAAACACCAGTCAGGTTCTGAAATCTATTCATGCTATGATTATAAAAAATACATCTAAACATGTATATTAGATTGTACTATGCACAGAATAATGGAGTTATACATGAATTTATTTTGTCTTGATATCGGCATTATATATTGGCCATCAGCCATATTGCTCTCTAAATATTGGCCATTAAAAAACTTAGATCAGTCAAACACTAGTTTATTCATTCTGCATTGTATGTAATCTAAGGTCTCTGCACACTGGGTTTAAATGTTATTTAAGTATATTTTTAAGGTCAAGTCCAACAATTCCCAAGTCAAGATCAAGTCTAAACTTGTGTTTCAAGACCTAAACAGGATGAGGCTTCTACGTTGAATATTATATATATAAATAAAGAGTTAATTTGCTGCACACTTTTTTTAACTTGGAGCTTTACTGTTATTCCAGGCTCAAGTCCAAGGGACGTCATGAGTCATTGGTGTTAAAGTCAAAGTTGAGTTGCAAGTCTTTAAATTTTGTCAAGTCAGTTCGTAAGTCATTCCCATCTTAAAAGAGTTTCTTACACCGAGGAACTTCTGCAGGAAAGACCTGGATCCATTGATATCGATGTTGGAGATACTGCCGTAGCCTCCCAGCATGCCGTCCACTGTGGGTGGAACCTCCTTCCAGTAGTCCTCTGCATTGGAGTAGAAGCTTGCCTCATCTACTGCTTTGTCACCCATCCTGTCACAGTCCACAGATGACATAACTCACTCACAAGAAAACGGTCTAAAGGGTCACCACCACCAGTCCACCACCACTGTGTAGCAGTCAGAACCAGCATTTATCAGACCAGACAACCTTTTTATTATGCTATAACTCTCTAAACTGGTCACGGTTCCTAGGTGTTGTATGTGATGTGAAAACTGTGCAGGAGATATTATAGCAACAATGGAGCGGGTGAGTTGTGTTACATGTTACAATGTGTGTCACATATTTTTATACACTGACAATTTTTGTTTTGTCTCTCTTCAAAAAGCAATTTGAAACTGTATTTTTTTGCACTCAGACGTACCTAGACATTTTGCTATTGTTGACAAGTAAAATTACTTTTTTATTATTCCAATTAAAAGCCTTCATTTGTTTTACATGTCTTTACTTCTTGTGCTTTGTGTTTTCTTATTCCTGGGTTATTGTTTTTTTCATAAAAGGTGTCTTCCACCTGTTGTGCACCACACAACTCTGTAATTAAGATTAGATTAGATTAGAAAGCTTTATTAATCCCCAATGGGGATCACATCAAACAACACCCCCAAAAACCCAGAAAAGACAACCAGTATGTGGGCACAGGACAAGAAATAAAAACAATACACCCATTAACAGCTTTCTGAAGCCTGATTAGAGCAGACAAATAGGACCAGTTAATTAATCATTCATGTTCAGTCACCTCTGTCATATCTCAAAGGATGTATAATCAAACTTCCCAGTCTAGCAATGTGTTATGTGTACAGTGGTCTATCACCTGCTCTGCATGTAGATGAACACACGCCACACACACACACACACACACACACACACACACACACACGCAGTGTGGGCAGCAGCCAAATCTGTAGTTCAGCTGTCAGCCCTCATCTTGTGACCAGGACAGGACTCACTCTTCCTCTGAGGCTCTAACATCACAGGAAGCCCAGGCAGAATGAATGAGACTGAGGCTGGAGGATACACACGTTATACAGTCCTACCGGCTGTAGTACCATTTTAAAGATATTATATATTATTATTATATTATATATACACACTTATTAACTGGCGTGGTTCACTGGTGTTAGTCTCCAACTTGACTTCACACAACTGAGGGACTTTTCAACACCCA
The DNA here is from genome assembly GCF_021292245.1 of Micropterus dolomieu. Taxonomy (NCBI): domain Eukaryota; kingdom Metazoa; phylum Chordata; class Actinopteri; order Centrarchiformes; family Centrarchidae; genus Micropterus; species Micropterus dolomieu. The sequence continues at coordinate 27,943,818 of NC_060162.1, read as the reverse complement.
CATTCATTGTAATTCTTATGAAATAACACAACTGCCCACACCACAGTGTTAACATGACCCTTCTTTTACCACAGAAAAGCTATTAAATGTATTTTACGCACAGTTAAAGACATATTAGGAACAGTAATAACTTAGCTATAGCAGGTTAAAACCATGTTAGAACGCGAAGAACCGGGACGTCATGACCACTTGCACGTGGGAAGTTAAAGTGCGTAAATAGGGCTGGACCTTTAAAATATGAGGCTGCATTTAACTAACTTGTAACAATACATTTAAAGCTAATAATAAAAAAGCTGTCCATTGTAATTTCAACATGAAACTTTACACATGACTGTCGTATCCCACCACACTTAACGTTCATTTTAAACTGATAACGACACAGTTTCATTACAAGTGCCGCTAAAAAGGCCCTGCACGTGAAAAGTTATATGTTGTAGTTTTAGCCAACCAGCTATTGTAGTTAGCCGGCGACAGCTCTTCTGGTTTCTGGCATTTCTAAACTTGACAAGAAAAAAGCGACTAATAACACTAACCTCGTCTTGTGTCACCGCCAGATCCCACACACTCCTCTGCCTCTCACAGACCCGGTCCCGGTGTCAGTATTTCAGTTTTCTATTTGGGACCATCTCTGCTCAGGCACCACGTCATTTCCTTATTTGGTTCCCAGGAGGAGAAGTGGCAACAGCGCCCCTGCTGGCTGACCTTACCGAGGCACACATGCTCACACGTTGATCATGTTAATTAAATCTAGCCTAGTCACAAAACACAAAGCAAATGTCAGTACAGTTTGATGCATATTATGGTGATACTGAAAAAACAAATTAAAGTTGAGAAAGAAATATGAAAAGAAATACAACAAACAAACTGTATACTTCAAACTAATATACTTCATAAATGCTCAGTTAAATTAACAGTGATTAAATGCTGCCTCACGACTCATTAGAATACAAAGTTGTTTCCTCAGGTATTGCTAATGAACTTACGGAATCTGCACATTTCTGTCCTATTTCATTGGGTTACAGCATTCAAGTGTTCTTTTTATTCTGTTTTTCCCTTTCTGGTTGATTTTGGTATATTCCATGTCCATCAGATGTGTATTTAAAATCTGGTACAGAAGCATCACAGCTGCATTAGATTAAGAGCAGTCTAATTAATGATTCTGAGTTCTCATTGGCTTGAGGAACACAATAAGTTTTGGATCTTTGAATGCTTTTTGTGTCCTTCCAAGCAGACACTTCAAACAAGAGTTTGGTATTTCATCCAGTCTGCTTTTGTTGTGGTCGAAGTCAGTTCATTATGATGGTAGCCCCGCTTTAATCTTGAGAAGCTGCAGAGCTGCAGTGTCTCTTCATTAGTCACTGTAACTTACACTGAACATTTCCAGCTAAACTGAGACTTGTACTGGACCATTTTCTCTCTGCTCTGCCCGCCTGCCATTCACCAGTCTTGTGCACAGTTGTGCAAGTCCGCCGACTGGTAGACAGCTGGATGCACGCTGTGGTTCAAGGGTCTATTTCAAGTAGCCTACTGTTCACAAAAAATTAATATTCTTGGAGAGGTTCATCAATAGGGTAAATGAAAAATAAATGTTCACGCACAACTCGGCACATCACTGGCGCTGCTGTTGCTCTGTCTCTCTCCTTTTCTACCATACACACACGCACGCACACACACACACACACGCACACACACACACACACACACACACACACACACACAACACCACACATGCATACTGACTCCCCCTACTTTAAGGTTTAGGGTTACAGCTTTTGATTTACTCACACACTTTAAAAAGATTTATTAAAAGCTTCTTTCTTTTCACATTTTCACATGTTGATATTTAAATCATAGTAGGCTGTATTTTAACTTACTGGGAGAAAACCATACATTGAGCACCCCCATATAACCAAAATGGTATGATTCTCGTTTCATAAGGGTGAGTCGACTGTGAGATTGGGAATCGAATCAGGCTCCACCAATCAATTCATTGACTATTCGGGCATACCCATAATATGGGTACCCTGTGGTGTTTTTGGCCTCTATTAGAAATATGGATTTTTTTTGGCTCCTGTTTGTGAGAAAACTCTACAGGGCACGCTTTATTTAATTCACTTCAATTCACTTTCATGTTTTTAGCGCCAATTCACAACAGAAGTTATCTCATTGCACTTTTCATATAGAGCAGTTCTAGACTGTAGCCTATTCTTTGTGATATTATTAACAGAGACCCAACAATTCCCAGCATACTTCCCGAGCATACTTAAAGGTTACCTGTCCAGGGTGTACCCCATCTTTTGCCCGATGTCAGCTGGGACTGGCTTCATATATATATATATAAACAATAAAATTACATTTTAAAATCAAAAGAAAGAGCGGAAAAACAATAAAATATATATCTTACATTGAAAATATGTCTTGCTTTTTGACAAGCAGTAGAATTTTTCCAAGGAACAATTATTAAAAGAACAAACAATAAAAATACAAATAATATTATCATATTATTTGTATTTTTATTGTTTGTTGTTTTAATAATATTACATGGCATGAGGAGCTGACTTCATATCTCTCAAAATGAGGGTCTAAATTCAGTTTTTAATCTTCCACTGTAAAGCAAGGACACCTATTCTGGTGAGGGAAAAGTGAATACAAAATACATTCACTGGAATCAGCCATTTAGATACAGAAAAGTGTTAATTCTCAATTGCCTCAAAATGTAGTCGTGCCAGCAATCCCCACACCAGAATGTAAACGCCCCCCAGGTTGCTAAACATGACCTCAGTGTGTTCAATAGTAACAGCCCTGAACACACAGTGCTTCCACTGAACATACTGACACAATACTGTCACTGGTTTTCCTGAATCACTTGATTCATTTCCAAACAAAAACTGTCACCCCAGCTTGAAAACAGCAGAATGGTAAAATACATTTATGAATTTCAACTGTGCAAAGTCGGTATAATTAGTAACACCTGTGCTTTTCCTATTCTGACAAGTCCAAATGTCTGCTGGGAAAAGGGCCTCACTAGCAGTATGTGACTGTGGTTGAACTGACTAACTGTCAGGTGTGAATCTGTGAAACTCTGTGAGTGTGAGTGTTAAAATGCTTAGCAGTACACAGCAAAAATATGCCGGCTGCAGACATCTTCATCACTACAAAGTGGTGCAGTTGCATGATGGAGAATCTTACAGTAGAGCTGCAGTGCAGAAAACAAACCACAGGAGGGCAGTGCAGTATAGATCTAAGAATTATCAACTTCTGTCACAGCAGTTTATTGTCAGTTTAAGTCTTGCTCTGCCTTCTACCCTTAGTGTTGGTACTGTGAAGCTGTAATGTGCTGACATCTGACATATCACCACATTATTACCGGCACCATTTCTCTACATGTTTGTTTTCCCAAATATAGATTTATCCTTATTAATTGTTCATATTTTATTAGTCATAACTGGTGTCAGTGTATCTAAAGAGTCTCTATTATAGAAGAAGACACATTTTCATCAGAAAATAAGACTTTACCTTGCTATATTCCAGGCCTGCTGACACACTACTACCATCAGGGTAAAAAGGCTGGTGTGCATCAGAGCAGCAGCCCACTTCTCTATCCAGAGACACATGGTCAGCATGAAATTAAAGGATTTTTACACTATGCTTGGCAAGTATAGATACAGTCGTCATAATAAAACCCAATAGATAAATAAAATAAAAAATAAAAACTTTACTACATACAGTCAATGTGTTTCCATGACGACTGAGCAAATTCCATCTGCTGAGGAAGACCATGAGATGTGGCTGAAAGCTTCTGAAGAAGCTAGGGGTACAATCATTCCGTCTAGCTGACTATCTATTTTGTTCATTTTATAAAGCCACCATGTCTGCCACGCTGTATTTTTTGTTACCACCACTGGGGGCAGAAATAGTCAGACTAGTGTTTCAGAAACACAGAAAAATTGTCAGATGCATCTGCCATCATAAAAGGGGTTTGTTGTTAGACGATCCAACAAGCACTTTTTTGAAATACACTGGGGCCTTAAAGTAATGCTCAGTTCAGGTTTCTAATTTTCATTAGTCTGTTTCATTTAGTTCAATAAGTCTATATAACCTACACATAAGCCCTCTTTCTAAAGTTAAGAACTCATCAACATAACTGTGTCAGCATGTTTTTGCTCCTAACCAGTGAGGAACACACAATATCAAGGCTGAGCTGCCACCTGAATATCATTACCTTCAGTCACCAGTGGGGGGAGCTCTAGTGCAAAAAAACACTGGTTTTGTTGGTGTCACTAATGATCTTGTATACTCAGTCCAGCTTGAGGATCTGGTGTTGAAGATTTGTTCATTCCTGCACTGAACACACAGTATGTTGCTTGTAGGAAAATTATCAGTTATCAGTTATATATGTGTGTGTGTGTGTGTGTGTGTGTGTGTGTGTGTGTGTGTGTGTGTGTGAAAACTGGTATAGGCTACATGAGAATATTTTATTTATGGGCAGTATGTGCAGTATATAAACGAAGATTTGTTGTAAGGTCCTTGTGAAAGACACAGAAAATAAGAGGGATAAAGAATACAGATATGCTGTGCATAAAAACAGTTTAGTCAATTCTCACTGAGGTTGAAAAAGAATCTGATACAGACAAGGGTTGACATATAGCTGTGTGTACTACATACTAATAATATGCAATCTGTACTCGTCACTAATGATTTTAGTGCTCTGTTTATGCCGCACACTTTGCAATGCCCTGCTGGTAATGTAACATGTAATGATGCCATACATGCGGCAACAGACGTCATTCAAACTGGGACTTGGAAATCTGCAATTTTCACTTTAGAAAAAGAAAGCAACAGTGCTTTTTACTTTGTTTGTTTTTTTTTCTTACAGCTGCTTCACTGCTATGCACGATTCGTTTTGATTTTTGTTTCAGGCTGTAATTGCTTTGACATCAACAGTACACTCAAAAATAAAGTTCGTATGTATAGTGCCTATACTTTTCCAGTGTGACATATGGTTGGGTAACCATAGCAACTATACTCATGTTTCTCAATATGTTACCAGTTTACTCACTGTTGACTCTAACCTAACCATGGGTAACTGCGCTCTTTAAAAATGGATGATGATTTGAAAACAGCCTGCCTTCTACTTTTTTGGTGAGTAGCCTTGGTGTGAGCACAGTGATGCACGGGGAGCTATGAAGATGGGAAATGTCATGTTGGATGTTGGAATATAAAATGTTAAAGACCCACCAGAGATGATCTGGCGTTGGAATAGAGCGGTGAACCTGTCTGCAGGGCAGTATAGCTGTCACTGAGAACACTGAGGGCTTGTCCTTTGTATTCTGGGAATTTGATGGTTTTAATAACCACAGGAGGGCTGATTCTGACTCACTTTAGACCAATTATCTTTACTATTTTAGTAAGAACAAATAAATAAGCTGAAAACTGCTGCCTGCTGAGACCGAAATCAAAACTATGAAAGCACCGAGAGTGAACCAAAACATTCAAGTTGTGGGCTGGAAAATCAAAACAATAAACTGAAAGATGCCATAAAGAACTGCAGTCAGGTGATAAGGCTCTGTGGGTTTGTCACTATGATCAGCCCCTTTCACATTCAAGAATCAATATGATCCATAGTTAATATAAAAATACTGATTGTAGTAGCTTTAAATTAAAATACAACAAAGGTCTATAGTACGTCTCCACCAGATTTATACCATGGCAGTCTAAAGGAGGTTTTGAAAAACATTTAGACTGTCATATAGGAACATAACTAGAAAGATCTATAGATAGAAAGTTTATTGTTGTAATTGTGATGATCAGTGCAAACAGTTAGTTTTGAAGTTTTGGGATATGGTCTGGTAATGTTTGGTACAAAGCTTGAATGATCCTACCTTGTGAGGTGAAGATGAATTTAACCAAAAGTCTACAATTGCAGAAAAAAGTATGTGAACCCCATGGAATTACCTGGATTTCTGCATTAATGGATCATATAATGTGATCTGATCAACAGTAGACAAACACAATCTGCTTAAACTAATACCACATAAACAATTATATGTTTATGTTTTTATTGAATACACTGTGGAAACATTCACAGTGCAGGGTGGAAGAAGTATGTGAACCCCTAGGCTAATGACTTCTCTAAAGCTAATTGGAGTCAGGAATCAGCCAAATGGGAATCCAATCAATGAGACGAGATCGGAGGTGTTGGTTAGAGCTGCCCTGCTCTATAAAAAAACACACCAATGTTAATTTTGCTATTCTCATGAAGCATTGCCTGATGTGAACCATGACTCAAACAAAATGAGCTCTCAGAAGACCTAAGATTAAGAATTGTTGACTAGCATGAAGCTGGAAAGGGTTGCAAAAGTATCTCTAAAAGCTTTGATGTTCATCAGTCTATGGTAAGACAAATTGTAAATAAATGGAGAAAGTTTAGCTGTTTCTACTCTCCCTAGGAGTGGCCATCCTGCAGAAATGATTGCACGAGCACGGCGCAAAATGCTAAATGAGGTTAAGAGGAGTCCTAGAGTGTCAGCTGAAGATTAACAGAAATCTCTGGAATATGCTAACATCGCTGAACACTGAACAAGAATGGAGGAAACCACGGCTGTCCAAAAAAACCCATTGCTGCACGTCTGAAGTTTGTAGAACAGCACCTGGATGATTCACAGCACTACTGGCAAAATATTGTGTGGACAGATAAAACCATTGATAACAACATCAAAACCTCATTGTTGAGGTTTAGTATGGTGGAGGGGGAATCATGGTTAGGGGCTGCTTCGCTGCCTCAGGGCCTAGAAGGGTTGCTATCATCGATGGAAAAATGTATTAATTAAATGCAGGTGAATGTAAGGCCATCTGTCCGCCAATTGAAACTCAACAAAAGATAGATGATGCAACAGGACAATGACCCAAAGCACAGAAGTAAATCAACAACACAATGGTTTAAGCAGAAGAAAATACACCTTCTGGAGTCCACAACCCAACTGAGATGCTGTGGCATGACCTGAAGAGAGCGATTCACACCAGACATCCCAAGAATATTGCTAACTGAAACAGTTTTCTAAAGAGGAATGGTCCAAAATTCCTCCTGACCGTTTGTTCTGATCTATAATGACAGGAAACTTGTAGGTGAGGTTAATGCAGCCAAAGGAAGGTCAACCAGTTATTAAATTCAAGAGTTCAAATACTTTTTTCACCCTGCACTGTGAATGTTTACACGGTGTGTTCAATACAAACATGAAAACATATAATTGTTTATGTGGTATTCTTTCAAGTTTGTCCATTGTTGTGACTTAGATGAAGATCATTTTATGACCAATTTATGCAGAAATTCAGGTAATTCCAAAGTGTTCACAGTTTTTTCCTGCGACTGTATGTTCCATTACCATCATCTAGAAACAGGCAGGTTTAATGGTCTCCTAGAAGAAGAGATGCTGTGTGTGTTTTGGGAATTGAACCTGTTTTGTGTGAGATTTTATTTGGATGCCCACGAGAGGAGGCAAAGTTCTCTGTTTCCAATGTGATGTTATTTGTCATAAGTTATGTTCTTTTCTGATAAATATTGTTTCACCACTGCAGCTTTCTTACAAGTCTATGTGGGCCAAACACACACATCAAACAACTACTAGGCTACTACTACTATTACCCACTTTCTAAATACTCCTAATACTGTTACATATTCCTCTCAACTGTGAGACAAAGGGTAAAGACACAAATGACCACAGAGAAGAAGTGAAAGGTTGTTGTTTCTCAAGGTGATCTCTGTTTTAAATGAAAATATTAACACAAAAGGAAGATTTAGAAATATACTCATCACACACCGAGAGAGATTTGAGAAACACAATTCATGGAGGGAAGAGATAAGGGGGAGAGAACAAGAGCTCCACAGTTGTGGCTGCTGCACAGTTGCATTGGTGCATTTTCTCATAAATATTTCAGGGAGGTAAAGTCCCCCTCACACCTCCATCCTGCACTCACTGCTGTGGTTTGGGCTGCAGAGAGAGCCAGAGAAAAGAAACTGACCTTACCATTACCTTAGCACCGACATGTTTTTTCAAAAAAACAACTGCCTCTTTGGAAGATTGGAAAATCTCTCACTTATTTTTTTTCCTTCTTCATATTTTCCACTTTTCATGGGATGCTGCACTCTTTCGGGAGGTTTTGGTCAATCCATAACATTGTTGACTCTATGTTTAGGCTATTCAACTAGGCAAGTGTTTTTTTATTGTCAACAAATCCCATGAAAAGACCAAAACCAACAATGCTTATATTTTCTGACCTCCCTACCCTGTCTGTGGCACTCAGCCCCTAGCCCATTGGTTCATATTCATAAATATGTAAGTCTTTAAAAACAGCTCATAAATATTTGGATTATTTTTTATAAAACGTTCAGAAATTTCTCAAACAGCGTGTCAATGTAGTTTTAGCAAACATTACTCTGGTGAGTATTTGGGGCAGCAGGACGGTGTATGTGGGACTGAGTCAAAATAAATTAGTGTGTGTGTTCATGGTAATGAAGGAACATGTGACCCAGTGCAGCAGTGAGGCTCACTGATGTGCTTTAGCTTCTGGACAACAATGAAGCTCTATGACTCAGAGGAAGAAGAGACATTACGCTGTGATTCACATGCAGTACTTGTTAGTAGATGCATTCACTGTTGGTTTTGGTCTACATCATCAGAGGCATCACCGCTCTTTCCTAAAAGAGAATATATCTCAGCATCTGCACCACAGATTTTGTCTTTTTCAAATCAGTGAGAGTGCAATACTATATCGCTAGAGAACCACATTACGGCCTTTATCATGTCAGATCATAATTTGTTTTCGTGGTGCATATTCCTAAAGACGTTGTGCAAACCAACTGACACAGTAATTGCTGTTGGGGCCCAAGAGAAGGTGTTAGTTATCCTACCTTTTAAAGAAAGTTCTAGACCTCTACTGGTGATGCAACTGTATTTCCTGTAATTAACACTGGTTAAATGTACAGGAGATGCTACTTGTTGTTTAGGAATGGCTTCACATCTTGGCTCAGCAGTGACCCTAATAGCTAGTGTAAGTCAGTCCAAGCCTGAACATCATTAACAGTGGACACAGAGACAGATGGAGGGGTGGTCCACCCATAAGGCTACAGAGAGGGAGACAGGCAGAGGGAAACAGAAGGAGGCACAGTGAGACAGACAGAGATACACGGCTATTCGAACTTTGGTGTTCTATCCCAGTCTTATTGGAAAACCGTCCACAGTGAACTCAGCACTGAAATTAGATATTGATCCTCTCCCCCCGCTCCCTCTCCTCTCTCTCTCTCCCTATTTGTCCCTCTCCAGCTTTGGGACTCCACATTTTCCCTTTTGTTGATTCCGTCTTCATTTAGTCCTCCTCTCTCTATTCCTCTTTATCTCTGTCCCTCTTGGGATTCCTGTCATTTACGAACCCTTGATTCCATCACTTGCATCCTCCCACATGAGGACAGATATAAGGATGAGATATGAGAATCAAGGAAATGGTGGTTACATGTCCAGAATGGGACATTTTGAGATTTCAATGACCCGCTACATTGTGGAAAACTTCCTTCTTGACCTTGACAAAAGCATTGTTTATTGTCTTTTATTAAGGAATTAAAGACAAAGATCTAATTAATTGTTATTTGATTATTTTCCCAAGTGCTGCCCTCCCTGGTTGAGGTAAGACCTTAATTTAGGTTATTGTTAGGGTATGGTAAGGGCATCAACTCGTTGGGGTAAAGTTGGGTAGAGGTGAGGGGAAGTGTTTGGATGCTTTTGTTTTTGTAAAGGTAAGCTTGCAACTTGCATGCCTGGACCGGAAGGCACAAACTTGGGAAACAGAATTTACAGGTAGAAATCTAAATGTACAGACCTGAACATGCAAACTTAAATGTAAGAATTACATATCCCACGTAAATACTGCACGGTTGCATATGAACATGAAATGTAGTTTATACACAATGGAGGAAACTTGAAACTTGACTGAAATTTGACATTAATTTTTGACATGTATTCACCATTGATGTACTCGTCTAGCACTCAGCAGTGCATCACATCACTTGTAGTTTTTGGATTTAAAAGGAATGCTAGAAAACAGAAATGGAACAATGCACAAAAGCTTGCCAAGAAGAAAATAACAACCAGCGCTTTACTTCCCCCCATCTCTTCCCTTTCTCTTTCCTCTCCTTCTATCTCCCTCGAGCTCACCTTCACTCATCACCTCATCTATTTTTTCCCTTCTGTTGCCAGGCAACAGACAGGAAGAGCATCACTTGGAGACGTCAAAACCACAGGAAGAGCTTGCAGGAAGACACATCACACAGATGTTCCATGGAAGTACCAGGGTCTATCCGAATAGAAAAAAAGTCCTCTTTTTTTAGCTTTTCCTTGATGGAAAATGTCATGCAGGAAAGATATATTCACTTTCTTTTAACTTTACGCCAGTATGAGATATAAAAGTAGTTTATTTGGATTATGGAGAATATTTATGATGGAGGGGAGAGGGATGGAGGATGAAAGGGGTTGTTTAGGGTTCGGTGGACGGCGTGGTTAGGAACTCGGGGGTCGAGGCTCAGGGTGGGGACTCATCTCAGTTGGCGGCTTGCTTATCGTCCCCCCTTGTGGTTCCTATGGTAGAAAGCGAGACAATTACTTAGTAGAAGTGTTTACTCTAGCATGCATGTCTTTGATGGTGGGAGGAAACCGCAGCGCCCGGCGGAAACCCACGCAAGCATGGGGAGAACATGCAAACTCCACACAGAAGGGCTTGGGATGACCGAAGTTCACCCCGGGACCTTCTTGCTGTGAGGCCCCAGTGTTGTCCACTGGGCCACCGTGCTGCCCATTAGGAGACGGGGAGAAAAAAGGGTTTGGGGTGGGGTGGGGTGGGGTGGGGCGAGAACTGAGACAAACAAGAACGACAGGGGTTAAACAAGCTTATATACATGTGTGTCCTCAGTTGATTGGGTTAGGAAGGCACAGGTGGAGGGATTGGATGAAGCACAGGTGGCTGAATTAGTGCGAGAGAGAGGCGAGGTCCTGTTCCTGAACTTTCGTTATAAAGCTCCATTTGACATTTAAAAAACTCCAAACTTGACCAGACAATTTTTTCAATTTCTTTTGCTAACACAGCTGCACACTCTCTGTGCAGACAAAGATTTTCTGTCTCTATGTTCAATTCAGTTCAGTTTTATTTATATAGCGCCAAATCACAACAACAGTTATCTCACAGCGCTTTTCATAAAAGAGCAGGTCTAGACCGTACTCTATGATGATATTTACAGAAGCCCAACAGTTCCCACCAAGAGCAAGCACTAGGCGACAGAGGCAAGGAAAAACTTCCTTTTAAGAGGCAGAAACCTCGAGCAGAACCATGGCTCAGGGTGGGCGGCCATCTGCCTCGACCGGTTGGGGTGAAGGAGAGAGAGAGAGAGAGAGAGAGAGAGAGAGAGAGAAAGAGAGAGAGAAAGAGAGAGAGAGAGAGAGAAAAAGAGAGGGATGTAAGGAGAGAGAGAGGGGAGGGAGGCAGCCTACACAATATACACACTGAGGTACAGACAGTGAAGGTAATGTTGCTATAGACTAAATGAAAAATGGTACAGATATTTATAATAGTGTTAATGGTAACCATCGTAATGTTAATGATTATAATAACAATAATAACAATAAGACTAGCAAC
>NC_060162.1:27916863-27932042 GCF_021292245.1 Micropterus dolomieu | reverse complement strand
CACAGGCTTAATGTGATTTACTAGGGAACCAGCAGATGGCAGTATTTGATTTGCCATCTGCTGGGACCCGATGACCAGGATTTCTGTTTTGTCTGAGTTCAGCTGGAGGAAATTATTTGACATCCATTTTTTAACTTCACAAAGGCAGTTGTTAAGTGAACTCAGCATTCCAGGGTCTGTGGATCTGACGGGCAAGTATATTTGTGTGTCATCAGCATAAATATGAAAAGAAATGCCATGTTTATGGATAATATGTCCAAGGGGAAGCAGATACAAGGAAAACAAAATGGGTCCTAAGACCGACACCTGATGCACACCATATTTAACTGGACAGAACGAAGAGACATAGTTGTTTACAGACACGCAAAACTTCCTATTTGACAGGTAGGATGAAAACCATTCTAGGGCAGTACCAGAGATCCCCACCCAGTGCCTCAGTCTGTCTAACATGATGTTGTGATCAATGGTGTCAAAAGCAGCGCTAAGGTCCAGGAGTACCAGGACTGAGCCAAGTTCAATCAGCACACACACAAGTCTCAAATAAATGTTCCGTATAGCGCCTTTCTAGTCTTTTTGACCACTCAAAGCACCTTAACACTACATCTGCATTCACCATTCACACACATTCATTCACTGAGCCTAAGTGCTCAAACAGAAACTACCATTCACACACATTCATACACTGAGCCTAAGTGCTCAAACAGAAACTAACATTCACATACATTCATACACTGAGCCTAAGTGCTCAAACAGAAACTAACATTCACACACTAGCGGAACAGCTACCTGGGGCAATTTGGGGTTCAGTATCTTGCCCAAGGACACTTCGACATGCAGCCTGGGGGAGCCGGGGATTGAACTGCTGACCTTCCGATTAACGGGTAACCTGCTCTACCTCCTGAGTCAACACAATGAAGTAATTTTAGATTCCAGCAGGAGCCTTTCTCACCGACCTAATAATATTTACCACGCTGTTCTCTTGGCAGGCGTGGCCATCAAAACAAAAAACAAAGGTGCACCCAAACGGGAACCTCTGGCTCTGAGAAGTGAGGCGAATGCGAAGTCCCTTGAACCTGCATTCTATCAAATGGCCAGCAGGGGGTGACTCCTCTGGTTGCAAAAAAAAGTTTGGTTCCATTAGAAATAATGGCAAAATGACCCTACTTCTCAGCTGATTTATTACCTTAGTAAACACTTTCGTAATGAGTTGATGGTCTCAATTACTAGTTTCATGTCTTCTTTAATACAGCATGATGTTCAGAAAGAGTATAGACCAGAAAGCAGAGTTTGCTTCAGGGCGGGACTATCTATTATTGACAAGTCATTACCATGGTGACCTGTCTATTAGGCTAGAGTGACTTGTAGCCAGGGCACAGCGCTGTTAGCTTGTTAGGAGTTGGCTGTTCACTTTCTCTGGTGAGTAGCCTACATTTTACACAGTTGACATGAATTACAGATGCACCTATCTAACCAGGCTAGCTAGCGCCACACAGAGCCGTTGGTTCCACAGTCTCGTCCAAATATGGTCATGTCCGGTGCTGCTGGTTGCAAAAAACATGGCAGCGGCCTAACGGCCAAACTCAAGGCCGACTGGTGACTCAGCAATTAAATTGGTGAGTAAAACTGTATCATATGTTATTGTGCGTTTTACATTTGAGGAATCTTTTTTCCATGTCAGTGATTACAAAATATGTACAGGCTTTTCTGCTAACACCGCATCAATTACAGGTAATTGCACCATGAAGGAACCCGTGGGTATGGACCTGCTGACAGAAAGAGGTCAGTGTATAGACTGTAGACATGTAGAAAAATGGGTGTTCCAAAGTACTGTTTAGATCTACTAGGGTTTAGACAGGATAAAGTTAGGGACAGCTTCTGGGATTGTGACACAGTTTCTGTCACAGCCCAAACTCCAGCGCCAAATTGTGCTCTGCAGTTCCCCCTCCATCCAATATGCAGACTACATGCAGAAAATGTTTCTAGTTAGTTTTACAGTGACTACTGAAATGCCCACAGAATTTATCTGTACAGTGACAGAGACTGGAGGAGGTGTTTAATTAATGTGAGCCAGGTGTTATTCTCATTGATGATCCCAGAAACTCAAGATGGCTCACACAGCATTATTTAATGAAGCTCAGCCGTGGAGATCATTCATCACTCAGCATACAGAGTTAGAAACTCAATGCATAGCCAACACCAAAATCTGGAGAAACTCTATGGTGCTTCCCTACAAGATATTTAACTGGCCAAAATCTGATAGCCAATAAGTTGGATGTTAGACTCAAATGCATTATGTAAGTCACATTGGGATCTGGAGGTCTCATGTATCACATTCTAAGAGCAGACAGAGAGTCTGTAAATGCACAAGACTCTGTAAAATACTGTTATCTGCTAGCCTTGAGCCTGAACTACAGTGTCTCCCTATCAGCCAGCTGTCCTCACACTGATAGGGAGAGGGACAGACGCAAAGTGCTATATTTAAGGATCAGTCTACTTCTGGAGACAGTTAGTGACCTGTATATGACCTGTACCTCACCTGTTAACTGAATTAAGCTTACTAAGAAAATTATTACTGTTGTCCTCTCTCCATGTACCACAGCCTAAAGCACCGTCAGTGCTTTTCAGACTGGATGAAATGGATGCATACTATAACCCAGGAGGTGGTTTTGGAGATGTCCTCATCTGACCCAGTGCTCTTGCTTGCTAACAATGTGCAAGTGTCCACTGACCATTGAAACTGGCTAGTTAAGCAAACCCTTGACTCTATAGGAGGTATGTATCTATTTGTGTTGATTGTCTGGATAGGAGAAGAATAGATGTATATACTGGTCAGTCACAAATTTGGCTCGCCATGGTCCCTCATTGTATAGTTTCGCAGTAAAAAATATATAACAAGTTCAACAGCAAGAAAATATATACCTGGATGGGAAAATAACATACTGCTTATGCAATCGGCTCGCCACTGTCAGCTCCAGCAAAGCACTCTACAAAAGACCAAGCTATTTAGCCTGCATAGCCTATATAACCAATTTAGCATTGCAAAAGAATTTAAATGCCTATTATTGCCTGCGTTGGGAAAGTTAAAAAATCTAAGACTAATTGATTATTTTTCTCTGAAATTGGAAATTAGATTTCTCTTTGCTCTATAACATACTAATCCCATTACTCAAGTGCTTTACAATAATAAGTCAGAAGATCATGGAGATCCTGAGCCTTACCAGTTTGAAAAACTGGCTGGGTCCACACACAGCACTAGATGTCAGAGAATGGTACAAAGCTAGTGGTTCTCTTTCACTTAGGGGGATAATAGAGCCACTTATAACCATTTTTATATTTTCCCGTGGAAATGAGCAGGTCAGTGATCTGTTGCCACAGTTGAGGTCAACAAACAAAATAAAATAGTATATAAAGTATTAAAAACAGTAAAATAATACTAGAGTATTGGCTATTTCATCGTAGTTGAGGATTAGTCACATTTGGCTTAACTGACCTTTCAACTCTAAATATAAGCAAGTTTTTTGTACACAATATGTGTACAGTTGAAAAAAAAATCACCTGTATTAACATAATACACTGACATGATGTGTACAGCAAAAAAAAAAAAAAGCGTTTCAAGTATGTTTGGTCAATGGGCAAGTGGTTCGCTATGCAGTTAGCTACAAAAGCTAATCTGGAGGAATCATTTCTGTATTTACTTTCGGTTCTAATTTCTTGATTTCTTGGTCAATATTATGCACATTACTGCACAAACTGTAAAGCTCTTTCATTCTCAAAACACATTTATTATACATACTATTAATCATTTTAATTTAATTTATACGTCTTGACTTAAGTTGTACTTGTTTTGGCTTGTGTATTGTCACGCACTAAAACTGTGAAAACCTACTTGGAATAAACCTGATTCTGATTTATGTCAAATCATGATTATTTGGAAAGCGTAGGACTTTTGCTTAGTATGTACTGTAGTGTACTTTTTCTGGACTCGCATTTCTCTGAATTTCTACAATAGAGGTGTAAATGTAAATGCTAAGTTAGCATGATGAGTCAGAATGGGTACAATATTGATAATAACACCCAGGTTGAAAAATACTGGAATAATGTAAATGTAAATCAATTAAAGCAGGAAAAGGTTTTAAACAAAGTATAATTATTATGTGCAGGTCTATGCATGTGTCTACACATGGCATGTAGGACAGGATTTGGTTGCGTGTGTGGTGTGTGTGCATGCTAATGTGTAAACCCAGCTCCCTCTGCTCATCAGCAGTGTGTGGTGTTTGCTGCTGCTAAGAAAATGTTCCACATGATTTATCTTTAGTCGGTAATGTGGCCCCTTTTCATGCAAGTAAAATGCATCCTTATCTCTCTGCAGCTCTCTTTCTCTCAGCTCTGCTTTTGATTCTTTTTTCTTCCTCGTGGCAAGCACAGCGGCAGCATTTCCTTCTCCTCTGTGTCACCTCCACTCCCTCCCTCCCTCCCTCCCTCGCTGCCTCGCTCCATCTCCTGCTGCTTCCATCCTCCCTCCCTTTTCCGCTGTGTGTTTGCAGATGAAACGGGCAGTCTGCCAGTTTTTCATATTTCTTGGCAGCAAAGTGGCTAGCCAACTTCCTGGGGATGGGGAGTGGGGGGAGTTGGGGTTTGCAAAAGGTTACATTTGCACAATGTATCTATGAAAAAACAGCAAAGAAGACGGAGTGAGGAAGTGAAAAAAGAAAGGAAGAAAGAAAGAAAGAAAGAAAAAAGAAAGAGTGGAAAAGCTGGGCTGGATCAGCTAAACGACTCCTCTGTTGTGGGTAATGGAAAAAGCCCTCTGGGGGAATATTCAGTATGCAAGAGTATCGAGTTGCATGCAGTCATTACAATGATGTCTGTCCCTCTCTGTTTCTCTTTTTGTCTACCTTCTCTGGAATGTTCCCTCCACCACACACACACACACACACACACACACACCTCTACCTCACCTTCTCTCCCCTTCTCTCTGTCTGTGTGAAAGTGTTCTTTGAGGCGATAGCTTTGGGATGGGGGAGCTGGTGGAATCATCGCAGTTTGACGTGTTTCTGTGTGTGTTGGGTGGTGTTGCTGCTGCTGATTATATACCAACAAATATCCACCACAGAACAACTGTGTGCTCTGTCCCGCTGTGCTGTCAGGATTGACTGAATGTGGGTAGATAGTGTGAGACAGAGGGAGAGTTAAACAGTGAAGTGGAAAGACTGAGGGGGAGAAAATTCAGTTGTTTACTTCAACACTTCACTTCTCCATCCACATCTGTCTCTATGGAGAAAGCTAAGGAGAAAGGGTCTACAATAAAACATACAGGAGTGCTGAAGGTATCTTTAATGATGTCCAGTTTACAGAGCCACTCCCTGTTTCAGCTTTGACCTGCTGTACTAACCGCAGTATTGTGCACTCAGTCTCCTGTGCAGTGAGGGATTAGAAGTGGTGCAGAGGTTAAGTCCATCTCATTGTCTCCTTCTAGGGATGCTTCTCACCCTACCTTATGGACTGTTGTCCGTGTCATCATATTAGAGACTTTTCAGCAATATCAATATCAGTCCCCCACTTTGGTCCAGAGTAAAATATCTCAACAACTATTGTCATGAAATTTGGTACAGACGTTCCCAAGGGTGTCACTTTGTGTTGAAAAGTGGTGGGGACATAGGGGCTCAGGTTAGGGGTGTGAAGAGACACTCGCGAGACATCACAATACGTGATATTAGGTTCACGAGAATGGGGCAAAAAGATCCTTAATCAGTGTTTTAAAGATATTCTCAGTGCCGAGATATATGAGCGGAGGTCTGGGGGGACCTCCCCCAGGAAATTTTGATCATTACACACTTAATTTCTTTCACTCTGGTGAAAGTTTCTGCACCAACCTATGGTGGAAATGTTTTTAGTAATGTAAAAGGAAACACAAAATTCAAGTAGCACGTGACAAAATAAATAAACATAATAGAATATAATGCAGTGCAGCTCTCAGGCATTCTGTGTTGTTGCTTTCGGATCTGTTTCTCCTCTAGATCAACTTTACTCATGCAATATCCCTGCTGAGGCAACACATATGTAGGCATGACTTAGTCTTTCCTCCTCTGTTGTCATGTTCACAGGGAGAGAACGGAAAACTTGGCCAAAAAGAAACTGGGTCAAGAAGTTGTTAAAGTCCACATTTTTGGGTCATTGTATAATCAGTAGCTTGTTTTTCTTTTTTTGCTTAAGTTACTTATTTTGGACAATGCACCTTTGTTTCTTCTATATTTGAATTGCATTGCATGTTTTCTTAATGTGCAAATAAAACTTTCTGAAGGCATTTTCATTTGGTATTTAACTGAAAGCTATATTTCAGAACGTAAATTATGCTTTCAAAAAGTGAAGGGGACAAAATCAGCCATTTCAAAAAGTGTTGGGGACATGTCCCCAGCGTCCCCAGTGTAAATGACCCACAGAATGACTTGTAATAACTTTGGTGATCCTGTATGTTGGAGCTACTCCCTTGTGTAGTAATTTAATTTAATAATTAAATTAGTAATAATTATTAATAATTAATTAATAATAATTATTATTAAAAGTTATTTTAAATTAATAATTAAATTACTTCATTTTATTGCTGTTTTGCCTTAAATAATCAGCTTGATTATTTTATTGACGTGGACGTAGAATATTAATGTTATTATTTTAGTTAATTTGAGTACTTTTTGGGCTTTTGTTTTGAAGGTACTGGGCATCTTGGGCATATCAATCTACATATAGGGGTAGTCACATTTAGGACAGGCAGGAGAGGGTTCATGTTTTTTTGCAGAGGCTGCAGACGCCATTTGTTTGTATGCTTGCTTAGATGGAAATAAACCGCATAAACGCTATGCTTGCCTGGACATTGGACTTATTTTTCCCTGCGTAAGATTCGTTTGTGGGACTTTGGAGGATGCGCGTAGCAACTGCGCAATACCTCGACGGAGACATTTACATCATTCATTCAAAGGAAAGCCATGGCACTGAAGCGTCTTTATGCAACAAATGATGTTTCCCTGTGCTACTGCAAATAAATTGAGTGGAAATTAAGCCAGACTAAAGGGATTTGAGAACAAGGAGACAATGTCGCAACACTCTAACACATCGAAAGTGAAGAGTGACACTCTGTCGGTGCACACATTGGTATTTTATGCAAAAACGTGCCAAGAAAAGAGGTCTTTGAAATGCAAGCAAGCTAAGAAGTACATGGAACAAGTACGTGTCTTGATGGAATCCACTGATAATGTGGACTCAAACCCAGTTGGGAAAATGCATTAAGTGTTATGAGGAAGGCATGCATGAATCCTTCTTGAGTTTGAATTTTCCAGAGAATTAAGTTCAAAGACAAAATAAATATTTTCATGCAAAAATGACCATATTAAGTGATTTCACTGAAGAAGTAAAGGGCTGGTTGTCTGAGGCTGCTCACCCATATGTGCAATCAGTTGATATTGATACCGAAAATCCTGACAATGAAAGTGTAACTTCTGATGGGATTAATCCTGAAGACAGTACATTCAACATTTCATTTGTAAAGGAGAATCATTCCAGATTAGACTCTCAGTTATCAAGAGTATCTTCAACCTCATCTGCAAGGATAAAAGCAGAAGCTGATAAGACAGCACTTATGGAGCGCATGGCTGCATTAAAAAGGAAACACTAGTTAGAAGCCAAAGAAGAGGAATTAAGAAAGGAAAAGGAACAGTTGGCTCTGGAAACTGTGCTGGAAATGAATTCAAAGTGTGGTTCTAAAGGATCACACGGGATGAACTCCTATTATGGAAGGAACAGGCAAAGAACAGGCCACCTGAATCCTTACGCTGATCATTTCATTCAAGAACACAGTGACATAAAAAATATTCACAGTGAATCTCACCCTGAGTCCCAGGCTCTGATTGTCTGGCCTAAAAAAGTGGAAATAAAACAAACAGACATCAGACCTGCAACAAGTGACCAAGCACAAAGGACACAAATGGTTCATGATGCTCAACAAATAGGACGGGAATCCTATCTTAACCTAGCATGCAACGATAACACCCAGAATGATATTGTGAGCATCATGCAATGACACAATAACATCACCGCACTGTTGGTTCAGCAAAATTTGGCATCTGCCCTGCCAATGAGAAATATTCCTCTGTTTGATGGTGACCCTCTTCAGTTTCAATCCTTTATCAGAGCTTTTAAAAACTGCGTGGAAGAAAAAAACAATAATATGAGTGACTGCTTGAACTTTTTGGAGCAGTACACCAGGGGTCAGCCAAGAGACCTGGTGAAAAGTTGTCAGCACCTGCCTCCTCAGCAGGGATACCAAAGAGCCAAATCCCTTCTTGCAGAACATTTTCGCAATGAGCACAAAATTGCCTCTGCGTACATGGACAGAATTCTTACCTGGCCCCTCATTAAGCCAGAGGGCACTACAATCAATTTCTCTGTTTCTTCGAGGTTGCTCCAATTTAACACAGCAAATCATGTACATGAAAGAGTTGGACATGCCATCCAACCTCAGAAGCATCATGATGAAACTACCTTATAAACTAAGGGAAAAATGGAGAAATGTTGCATGTGATCTGCAGGAGCAAAGTGGAGGCAGGGCTGTGTTCACTGACCCCGTGACCTTTGTTGAAAAACAAGTCAAATTTGTCTCTGACTCACTTTTTGGTAATATACAGGATTGTCAACCTACCAGCTACATTAAAGCCTCCAACGCTGGTCATGCAAAGCAGAGGAGAAATGGAAGCACCTTTGCAACCAGTGTCAGTTCAGTAAAAGAAGGAAATAACATCTACATCGACAATAAGATCAAGTCCTCTTCTGCCCAAAGTAATCTCAAATGCTGTTTATTCTGCCAACAAAACAATCACTCACTGGATAAATGCTCACGGTTTAAGTTGAAGATGCACCGGGACAAGATAAATTTCATAAAGGAAAACAGAATTTGTTTTGGTTGCTTAAAGGTTGGTCACACCAGCAAAGACTGCAGGAGTCGTTTGGATTGTAGTGCGTGTCACCAGAAGCCCTTCATATTGAGGGAAAAGGTACATTGTTCAAAGAAGCACAGGAGTCTGTGAGCCTTCTACTGAGTGTGTCACCTGGACAACAGACATGTGGTCATATAGGGGCCGGTGACGAGGATGATGCTGTCTTCTCAATTGTTGCAGTTCAGGTTAAAAGCCAGATGAGTAATACAGTTGTGCAGACCTACGCATTTTTGGATCCTGGGAGTTCAGGTACTTTCTGCACTGTTGATTTGGCAAGGAGACTAGGCCTAAGAGGAAGACCAGCAAACATTCTATTGAGAACAATGGGTCAAAATGATTTTATTGAGTTGCCTAATGCTTTAACTCAAAAGATTATGCCAGTGTCAAGGTTGAACATTCCACGACAAGAGGATGTTGCTAAATGGTCTTACCTGAGGAACATAAAGCTTTATGACGTGGATGCAAATGTTGATTTGCTCATTGGAACCGATGCAGCAAAAGTGATGGAACCCTGGGAGCTGATTAACAGCCAAGGTGAAGGACCATACGCAGTCCGAACAAGAGTTGGCTGGCTAAGTAATAGACCACTTCGAGGTGGAGGCAGTAATAGAGTAAAGACTGGCTGCTCTGTTGTTACAACCATTGTACATTAAACAATATAATCATGATTTTAACGAAAAACATCAGAGGAGCAATTACAAATGTCAAGAGAGGACATTAAATTCATGAAGATTGTGAGAAGTACAGCAGAACTGAAAAATGGACGTTATTGCATTTACTTACCTTTCGCAGAAGATCCTGTCTTACCAAATTATCGCAGTGTTGCCGAAAAGCACCTTCAAGGCCTTAAGAGGAAGTGTGAGAGGAACGACAAGTTTAAGGAGGAGTACACCTCATTCATCGGTGATATGTTGGTTCAGGGCTATGCTGAAATGGTACCAGTTAACCAACTGGAACAAGATGATGGAAAAACTCTCAAAACACTCAACTCTCTAATTGGGGTCCTCATTCGGTTCAGGAAAGAACCTGTTGCAGTCATGTCTGGCATCCATGCCATGATTCATCAGGTACAGGTGCCTGATAAACATGTGAACTTCCTTCGCTTTCTTTGGTGGCCTAATGGCAATACTGACCAAGAACCAGTGGAACATCGAATGAGGGTACACTTGTTTGGAGCTGTAAGTTGTGCAAATTATGCCTTGAGTAGAACCGCAGAGGACAATGTGTCAGATTTTCCAGATGAAGTGAATTTTTATGTGGACAACTGCCTGAAATCCACAGCCTCAGAAACAGATGCAATTCAAATTGCAAAGGACTTGACTGCGCTCTGACAAAGGCGGATTTAGTCTCCAAAAATGGGTGACTAATAGCCGCTCTGTGTTGACTGTGTTGTCAATCCCAAGTAACATCAGAGCAACAGAGATGAAAGAACTGGATTTAGACACGGACCAGTTTCCTATGGAAAGAGCACTTGGACTGCAATGGTGTGTTGAATCTGACAAGTTTCGGTTTAGGGCTTCAATACAGGAACGGCCACATACCAGGAGAGGCGTTTTGTCTGTGGTCAGCTCACTGTACGATCCATTAGAGTTTTTGGGCCCCTTTATCATGCCAGCTAAGTTAATGTTACAGAAGCTCTGCAGAAGAAACTTGAAGTGGGATGAACAAATCCCCCCCTCCTTTTCTAAACAATGGTCTGAAATGAGTGGATTCAAGGTGGATCGCTGCGTTAAACCTTCCAACTTTGGAACATCTGTAACAGCCCCAATTCATAACTTTTCAGATGCCAGTCAAGTTGGATATGGTATGGTGTCTTACCTGAGACTGAAAGGTGGTGATAACGTACGTTTCATTTCTTGTGGGAAAGACCAGAGTTACGCCCCTGAAGCAAATCACCATTCCTCGTCTGGAGCTCACAGCAGCAGTTCTGGCTGTCCGAATGGATAGAATGCTTCAGAAACAGTTGCAGTGGCAGCTGGAGAGGTCGGTGTTTTGGACCAATACTGTCCTCAAGTATATCTGCAATGAAACTAGACACTTCCATACCTTTGTTGCAAACAGAGTTTCGGTTATCAGAGAAGCCACAGACATTGACCAGTGGAAGTATGTGGGCTCCAAGATCAATCCTGCCAATGAAGCATCTCGTGGATTGAGAGCAGAGGAATTTCTCACACATAGGAAATGGATTAAAGGTCCAGAGTTCCTCTCTTTGTCGGAGAAGGAGTGGCCAACCACTGACGTGGATCTAGCTGTAATGCCAGCTGAGGACCCAGAGGTCAAAAGAAAAGTAGCAATGAATGCTATTGTCAAGCACTCAGAAGATCCCACAGAGCATCTCATTAATTATTTCTCATCTTGGAAGAAGCTTAGAACATCTGTTGCCTTGTTCCTCAAGCTTAAAAGAGTTCTTTTGCTCCTGAGGCAGAAGAGAAAAGAGCTCAAATCCACTGAGAGCGACAGAGACACAGGAGTTAAAGGTTTAGTTTAACAGAGACTTCAGAGCTTCAAAGCCACACTTGGAGGGAAACCTTAACTCCAGAAAGTTGTGATGAAGCAGAAAAGGCAATACTTCGTTTTGTTCAGAAACACTGGTTTAAGAGTGAAATCGCCACCCTGAAGAATGGCTTGGATAATGTCCCCAAGGACAGTCCATTGTACAAGCCGGATCCAATATTGGACGGTGACATTCTCAGAGTCGGTGGTCGCTTACACTGCGTTACCATCAGAAACTAAACATCCTGTTATCCTTTCCAAAGATCTGCATGTTTCCCAGCTTATTTTACACCATATCCATCAACAACTAGGACATACTGGTAGAAACCACATGTTGAACAGACTTCGACAAAAATATTGGATAATTAATGCCAACTCTGCTGCAAGAAAAACAATTGCAGAATGTACAACATGTAGATGCTATAGAGGAAAACTTGGAGAGCAGAAGATGGTAGACTTAAGCAAGGATTATATTTCCGCATCCGCGAGTACGCGAGGGTCCGGGTGACGAAAAAATCATCATCAAAGGGGGTATGCGTAGGGTCCGCGCGGACGTCCGTGTGCCTCCCATTTTTTACGCTACATCCGAAAGTACTGATGGTGCTTCTCCTTGTCCATTGCACGCATCTCCTTCACCAACGTAATGAACTCCCCGTCTTTGGTCCTGTTGTCATTAAGTGGCCGCACACACCACTTTCTTCTTTTTGTTTTTTTTTTCCTGTGATTGTGCTAGGTACAGCAGACAAAGCAGCTCCTCTTCTTCTTACCATCTTACCTTCTCGCCATTTTTTACTGTAGACGCCGATCTACTGCGCCGAACTACTGCGGCGATCTACTGTACACGCCAATCTACTGCGCATGTGTGGAACCCGTCTGCCAAGCGGACCCCAGAATGTAGTATAAACAGAAGTAGTCCACGGAGTCCGCAGCTGTCCACGTCCGCTCCCGAGTATAATCAAGGCTTTACCTGAACAGAGGGTTATGCCAGACAAGGCTCCCTTCACAGATGTGGGAATTTTTTTTTTTGGATTATTTTGGCCCCATAGAAGTTAAAAGAGGAAGAAGCTTTCTAAAAAGGTATGGAGTGCTTTTCACCTGTCTGACCAGTCAAGCAATACACCTCGAAATGGAACACTCTCTAGATACGGACTCCTGCATTAATGCTTTGCAGAGATTCATTTGTAGAAGAGGTCCGGTGTCCAGCTTAAGGTCTGACAATGGCACAAATTTCATTGGGGCAAACAAGGAGTTAAAGCGAAGTCTTGCCGCTTTGAATAATGCAAAAATCTGTGCCTTGGTTCAAGATGGGATTAAGTGGAGCTTTAATACACCCACAGCCTCACATCAAGGCGGCGCTCAGTAAGAAGTATACTCACCTCTGTTTATGGACAACAGGTATTGGAAGATGAAGGCCTGCAGTTTAGTGAGGTAGAGGCAATACTAAACGACACCCCCATTACAAAGGTCTCCGATGACCCTAATGACCTTGAGGCCCTCACACCAAACTATATTCTTCTGCTAAAAGGAGTGACCTGTATATCAGAAGAAGATGGAAGCAAGTACAGTATATTGCTGAGCTGAGAGGATCCTGGATGATGGGCCGAGTTCTGAGTACTAAGTCAGACTCCAAAGGATTGGTTCGCTCTGTGTGCCTGTTTCGCCTTAAATAATCAGCTTGATTATTTTATTGACGTGGATGTAGAATATTAATGTTATTATTTTAGTTAATTTGAGTACTTTTTGGGCTTTTGTTTTGAAGGTACTGGGCATCTTGGGCATGTGAATCTACATATAGGGGTAGTCACATTTAGGACAGCCAGGGACCATAAACATCCAGGAAAGCCCAGAAGAGGATGGACTTCCTGCGGCAGCTGAGGAAGTTCAACCTGCCAGAGACAATGACGGTGCACTTCTAGACCGCCGTCATTGAGTCCATCCTTATCTCCTCCATCACCATCTGGTCCGCTGCTACCACTGCCAAGGACAAGGGCAGACTGCAAAGTATCATTCACTCACCAGAGAAGGTGATTGGCTACAATCTACCATCCCTCCAGGACCTGTATGCCTCCAGGAGTCTGAGGAAAGATTGTGGCTGACCACTTCTATCCCAGACACAAACTGTTTCAGACACTTCCTTCGGGCAGGAGGCAGCACTCCATAAGGACCAAAATCTCATGCCACAAGAACAGTTTCTTTCCGTCTCCGGCCTCATCAACAAGGCCCGGGACCCCTACTGACACTAACTCTCATTCCCCCCTAACCCCCACTTTACAGTACGTTATACTCCTACTTTAAATTTCTGTACATTTAAAACCCAGGTAAATATTTTGTATCCATCCATGCAAAACTGCAATTTAAATAAAGTCATATTATTCTTTTATATTTTTAAATATGTTTTCATATATTATTGTAAATTTTATATTTTATATTTATGATGTGATCTGTAGTACTTACTTTAACTTTGTTAATTTGTTCTACCTTCTATGTTAATTGTTATGCACCAAAAAATCAAAGCAAAATGGCAATAGCAATAAAGCTGTATATGATTATAATTATGATGGCCAAGAATGTGACAAATAAACAATTAATGGGTGTAACACTAACCATATGAAAGGGTTGTGCAAGTGCAGTGAGTTGCCACAAATGGCAGCCAAGAATCGACAGCTATACCCATTGTTTCTGTAGCTACTGTTGGTACTCAGGCTTCCACAGATCAGAGGGACTACAAAAGGTACTGCAAGGGAATGCAAAATGTATTCTAAATGTGACCATGCGGGGGTTCTGTAGACATGTAAAAGCGTAAATTATCAAAGAGTTTATATTGATGTTCTGACATTTTGGGAAATTTCAATTCAATTAAATTTTTTTTATATAGCGTCAAACAGTTAACTCACAGCGCATTTCATAAAAGAGCAGGTCTAGACCGTACTGATATTATTTACAGAAGCCCAACAATTCCCACCAAGAGCAAGCACTAGGCGACAGAGGCAAGGAAAAACTTCCTTTTAAGAGGCAGGAACACGGGGGCAGCAGGTGACCCGCAACCACAGATCCAGACTCCACAGTTCCAGAGCCAGAAACACCTGCAGAAAGTGATAGGAGGAGAGAGGGACGAGAAAGCACAAGACTACCGGAAAGGGGAGAAGTTGTGTTAGTAACATGCAATAATGGGATGAGGTTGCATACAGAGGGAGAGAAAGTAGAGGAGAGAGGAGCTCAGTGCATCATGGGAAATCCCCCGGCAGTCTAGGCCTATAGCAGCATAACTAAGGGATGGTTCAGGACTCACCTGAGCCAGCCCTAACTATAAGCTTTACCAAAGAGGAAAGTCTTAAGCCTACTCTTAAATGTGGAGATGGTGTCTGCCTCCTGAACCCAAACTGGAACTTGGTTCCACGGGAGAGGAGCTTGATAGCTGAACGCTCTGGCTCCTAGTCTACTTTTGAAGACTCTAGGAACCACAAGTAACCCTGCATTCTGGGAGCGCAGTGCTCTGGTGGGGTAGTAAGGTACTATGAGCTCTTTAAGATAAGATGGTGCCTGACCATTAAGAGCTTTGTAGGTAAGAAGAATGATTTTAAATTCTATTCTGGATTTTACTGGAAGCCAATGCAGAGAAGCTAAGACAGGAGAAATGTGATCTCTTTTCCTGGTTCCTGTCAGAACACGTGCTGCAGCATTCTGGATCAGCTGAAGAGTCTT
>NC_060162.1:27904019-27916763 GCF_021292245.1 Micropterus dolomieu | reverse complement strand
TAGCAGCATAACTAAGGGATGGTTCAGGACTCACCTGAGCCAGCCCTAACTATAAGCTTTACCAAAGAGGAAAGTCTTAAGCCTACTCTTAAATGTGGAGATGGTGTCTGCCTCCTGAACCCAAACTGGAACTTGGTTCCACGGGAGAGGAGCTTGATAGCTGAACGCTCTGGCTCCTAGTCTACTTTTGAAGACTCTAGGAACCACAAGTAACCCTGCATTCTGGGAGCGCAGTGCTCTGGTGGGGTAGTAAGGTACTATGAGCTCTTTAAGATAAGATGGTGCCTGACCATTAAGAGCTTTGTAGGTAAGAAGAATGATTTTAAATTCTATTCTGGATTTTACTGGAAGCCAATGCAGAGAAGCTAAGACAGGAGAAATGTGATCTCTTTTCCTGGTTCCTGTCAGAACACGTGCTGCAGCATTCTGGATCAGCTGAAGAGTCTTTATGGACTTTTTCGAGCAGCCTGATAATAAAGAATTGCAGTTATCCAGCCTAGAAGTAACAAATGCATGGACTAGTTTTTCTGCATCATTTTTAGACAGGATATTCCTGATTTTCGCAATATTACGTAGGTAAAAAAAAAGGCGGTCCTTGAAATTTTCTTAATGTGAGACTTAAACGACATGTCCTGATAAAAGATAACTCCAAGATTCCTCACAGTGGTTCTGGAGGCCAGGGCGATGCCATCCAGGGAAACTATATCTTTAGATAATGCGTCATGGAGGTGCTTAGGCCCCAGAACAATAACTTCAGTTTTATCTGAGTTTAACATGAGAAAATTACAGGTCATCCAGGTTTTAACATCCTGAAGGCACATTTGAAGTTTAGTGAACTGATGAGTTTCATCTGGTTTGATCGAGCACTGAGTATCATCTGCATAACAATGAAAGTTTATGGAATATTTCCTGATAATATTGCCTAAGGGAAGCATATATAAAGTGAAGAGGATTGGTCCGAGGACAGATCCTTGAGGAACTCCATGACTAACTTTGGCGTGCATGGAGGATTCATCGTTAACATGTACAAACTGAAATCAATCTCATAAATAGGACTTAAACCAGTTTAGAGCGGTTCCTTTAATGCCAATGAAATGTTCCAGTCTCTGCAATAGGATCTGATGGTCAATGGTATCAAATGCAGCACTAAGATCTAATAAAACCAGTACAGAGACAAGTCCTTTGTCTGATGCAATAAGGAGGTTGTTAGTAATTTTCACCAGTGCTGTCTCTGTGCTATGTTGAACTCTAAATCCTGACTGAAAATCCTCAAATAAACTATTGCTCTGTAGAAAGTCACACAGCTGTTTAGCAACTGCTTTCTCCAGAACCTTAGAGAGAAATGGAAGGTTAGATATAGGTCTATATAGATATAGTTGGCTAAAACATCCGGATCAAGTTTGGGCTTTTTCAGAAGAGGTTTAATTACAGCTACTTTAAAGTACTGTGGTACATAGCCTGTTGATAGAGATAGATTGATCATATCTAGTATAGAAGTGCTGACTAAGGGTAAAACATCTTTAAGCAACCTAGTTGGGATGGGGTCTAAGAGGCAGGTTGATGGTTTAGATGAAGAAATTATTGAAGTTAGTTGGTACCCTCGACCTTGTTTTGGTGTTTGGTATTGAAATTGAACATTTAGTGGTGTTCCCACAGAGGGGCTACAGAGTCGAGTGTCATTCGCAGCGAGCCTGCAGCACTATCAACAAGATGATCGATTTGGGAGGGACTGAAACTAGCATAGGAGTCCTACAGCACTATCAGACAGACATCTTGTATAGAAATTTTTGCCCAATGGCGTGTAGTTCAGCAATACAAACTCAAAAGTTATCAAACAGTGATCGGATAAAGAGGGATTCTGTGGGAACACTATTAAATGTTCAATTTCAATACCATATACTGGAACAAGGTCGAGAGTGTGGTTAAAACAGTGAGTTGGTTCATGAACACTCTGAGAGAAGCCAATGGAATCTAACAGAGAGATAAACGCAGTACTGAAGCTGTCATTCTCAACGTCTACATGAATATTAAAATCCCCTACAATAATAACTTTGTCCGTTGTAAGGACTAAAGTTGACAAAAACTCGAAGAGAATTGGTTGCAGTGATTTCCAACTAGGGTGTGAAAGACTAAGAACAAGGCTTTCAAATGAGTTATAATTTAGTTTAGGTTTAGAGCTGATTAGTAGGCTAGAGTGGAAGATAGCTGCAACTCCACCTCCTCGGCCTGTGCCGCGAGGAATGTGAGTATTAATATGACTGGGAGGGGTGGATTCATTTAGGCTAACATATTCTCCATCACACAGCCAGGTTTCAGTAAGACAAAATAGATCAATATCATAATCTGATATTAGTTCATTTACTAGTACACCTTTAGAAGAGAGAGATCTGATGTTTAAGAGTCCACATTTAAATTTCCTATTAGTTTGCACTATTGCTCTTGTGGTTTTAATTTTTATGAGGTTTTTATGCACAGCTCCTCTTCTGTTTACCTTTGATTTTAAAAATTTCGATGGTCGGGGGGCAGACACCGTCGCTATAGGATAAGTAAGAAGTAACTCCTGAAATGGAGGAGCAGAGAAGTGTGTTAGACTGCGACTCTGCGTAGGGTTTTGGGTGGGTAACTGCTGAAAAAGAAGGGCAGAGAAGTGTGTTAGACTGCGACTCTGCGTAGGGTTTTGGGTGGGTAACTGCTGAATTAGAAGGGCAGAGAAGTGTGTTAGACTGCGACTCTGCGTAGGGTTTTGGGTGGGTAACTGCTGAATTAGAAGGGCAGAGAAGTGTGTTAGACTGCGACTCTGCCTCCTGGTCTCAACTCTGGGTTGTCATGGATTTGGTCCACTAATAAACTTGTCCAGTTTTCTAGAAATGAGAGCTGCTCCTTCCCAAGTGGGATGGATGCCGTCTCTCCGAATCAGACCAGGTCTTCCCCAGAAAGTCTGCCAATGATCTACAAAGCCCACATCGTTTGCTGGACACCAGTTTGACAACCAGCGGTGGAATGACGACATGCAGCTATATATGTCATCACTGGTCAGATTTGGCAGGGGTCCAGAGAAAACTACGGTGTCCGACATTGTTTTTGCATATGTGCACACCGACTCAACATTAATGTCGCCCGCTCTGGCCCCAGGGATGCACTTATCTATGGCCGCTGGCTTCGCTAATTTCACGTTTCTCAAAATGGAGCTGCCAATGATCAGAGTTGGCTTCTCAGCGTGTGTGTCGCTGAGTGGGGAAAATCTGTTAGAGACGTGAACAGGTTGGTGATGATTCAGATAGACAGTAAGCAACTTGCTTGTGAGCATTGTGGAGCATTTAGAAGCTAAAGAGTCACATATTTCCCTTTAGGAGCTAAAAGAAAGATCAGCATTGGTTTAGGACTACGGCTGCAGAATATATTGTTTCAGTGTTACGGCCGCCGCTGGCTGCCTTAGAGTAGTAGTAGTGTTCTGGAGTTCTCTGAACGGTATGCAAATCCCAGCTGCGAGTCCCTGTTGAGGATTGGTTCCTCTGGACCTGGAACCACCCACTTCCTGGTTGCTGTTTGCTGGCGTCTGATTGGTGTGGCTGAAGATCCGACCGAACCTGCCAACCAGGACTCGCCAATCAACACCAGCTGGCCTACAAATAGTTTGTGTTTCTGCAGTTCAAGGCGACTGTGAGCCAGTGATCAGATGACCTTGTTGTTGGTTGTGTACCCTTGTGAATAGTGAATTTCTTGAGTGTGGAATTTACCTGTTTCTGTTGGTTTCCTGCCTAAGCAGCTTCCGTCAGTTAGAACCCTTGTAAACCACATAGTGTGAGTGGCACTCTTTAGGTTTGAGCATTGTCTGTTTGGTTTCTTTGCATTCTTGTAAAGCATGTAGGTACTGACCTCCTTTTGTTCAGTGTTTTTTTTGAGTAGAGAGCTGTCTTTGGACAATACCTCCTTTTTGTCAGTACCTATATAGCCTCCTTTTGTTGTGTTTTCTTGAGACAAATCACTTAATTAAACATTTGACTTTAACCTAAATTCAGTTGTCCTTTACCACCTTCATTCCAATCCCAAATACCTTGTTATTGCCCTACCCTAACGAGCTGGGTTGTAACAGCATCAACAACCTGATGTGCGCATGTGCAATGCTCATTGCTACTACATTGCAGGATGGCAATACTCATCAGGATGGCAATGTCAAGAAAGGCAAATTAAGTAAAACATGTCATGCTACAACCTTTTCGCTGCTTGATACAAAAACTAAATTTGCAAGGTTTTATATTCCATGACTAATCTACAAGAAAAGTAATTTTGCTATAATATAATTTAGTCTGATTTAAGTTTGATCAGGCCCCACTAGTCGCCCACTAGAACCTGGAAATGAGCGCTGCCTGATCAAATGTCTGTCACCTGTGTTGCTCCCACCATGCTCGTTAGTCCGTGTGTGTGTGTGTGTGTGTGTGTGTGTGTGTGTGTGTGTGTATGTATATATATATACCTGGTGTTTCTGTTTAGTCTTTGTCCGGTCATTGTGGCGTTTAGACGCTCTGCCTTATGTTGTGGTTTTTCTTCGTCTTGCCCTGCCTGTACCCTGGTTGTTCCTGCAGTTTTTGGATTACTTGTGGTTTTGGATTTTCTGTTGGATTACCTTTTGTTTGGACTGTTTGTTTTGGATTCCCTGGACTCAGCCACTACTTTTTTGTTGGTATTAAAACCCTTTCAACTGTACCTGCCTGTTCCCGTGTCTGCATTTGGGTCCACCAACCTTCTCCACACCACACACCCTGACAGTAACGTGGCTACTACAGAAGATGACTAATCACTGCGGGTATCAGCACTCATGGATGATCCCTGTTAACAATGAATCCTCCATGCACGCCAAAGTTAGTAGGGCTGGCTCAGGTGAGTCCTGAACCATCCCCTAGTTATGCTGCTATAGGCCTAGGCCTAATCTTAATATCCACTAGTGTTGTAGTCAAGACCACCCAAACCGAGACCAAGACCAGAGTTTATCGAGACAAGACCAAGACTTTTAGGGGCTGAGAGCAGCTGAGACCGAGTCAAGACCAAGACCAGTTCCCTGCATTGCATGGCACGCAATAAAATGTGGAACGAGATCATAGGTACTTCACAAAGTGATCTGAAAGATCCACATTCCCATTAAAACACCTACATACAAACACTAAGAGCTGAAATCAACGTAAGCCTCACAGGGAGGGGTGACAGTTGTTAATTAGGGTTATTGGTTGCATTTGAAGCAATATGTTTTACTTCCAATCAAAGTTAGGATGTTAACAAATCAGACAACGCAAAAGCAATTTATTGATATTCCCAAAGTTATGCTCTTGACTGGTCTTAAAATAAAATCCCGAGTCTTCAATGTCCGAGACAAGACAGAGTACAAATGCGGTCGAGACGGAGACAAGACCAAGACCATCAATATGTGGTCTTAAGACCAAGATCGGTCTCGAGAACTACAACACTAATATTGTACTCCTCACAGACTTTGAGGAGTGATCTCATTAAGTCTGTGAGGGCTTTGCGTTTTTGATTAATGATGCTGTTTTGACCAACAATAATACATTGATAATTGACAAATAGCCCATAGATGATTATTATTACCACTCGTCCACTCTGTAGAGCAAGAGCCTGCTAGATGTATAAATCAAGCAGTCCGTTAAGTGCCTTGGCCATGAAGAAAGTAAAAAATGTAAAATAAAAAGTCCCAAACCCACAATAGTGTGCAACATGTTTCTACGTTGTCAAGGTAACGCGATAATGTCACAAAGTGCTGTCTCTTTCCTATTTACAGCATTTTGAGCCCTTGCAGCTTCTTGCACTCAATCACTTACCAGGTGACGTCTGTGAGGGTTAGGGTTTAGGGGGGACATTGAGATTGGGACCTAGACCGCCGGGAGACTCCTATTATGCACTGAGCTGCTCTCTCCTCCTCTTCACCTGTATGCATTCTTATGTTACTAACTTCACTTCTTCCCTCTCCCATAGTTTTGTGCTTTCTCGTCCCTCTCTTCTCTCCTTCTTTCGCTTTCTGCAGGTGTTCCTGGCTCCAGAGCTGTGAAGTCTGGATCTGTGCCTGCTGCCCCCATGTTCGTGCTCAACACACACTGCTATTATTATTATTATTATTTTTAGTGCCACTATAGTTAGCGAAACCAAGAAATCATTCTCCTGCTCCTCAATCATTTGCCTCTAAATGTAATACTCAATGGTTTGCTGATACCAGCCGATACACACACCAACATGTGACTGGTCTAGACTGAAATCTGTTGGATGAATTGCCATGAAATATTTGAGTAGACATTCATGGTCACCAAAGGGAGAATTGTAATAAGTTTGGTGATCATGTGACTTTTCATCATGTAAATAATTCATTTTGTCTAATACTTTGGTTTATGACCAAAAGCCTGCAAAAGGAATGACCTTCCCATCAGCCTCAGCTGATTTGTAAGATTTAATTGTGAGAAAGTCAGCATGCTAAGGTTAGCATTTAGCTCAAAGCTCCACTTTGCCAATGTATTTTTGTCATTTGTACTATGTTTAGCTTTGTTTTACAGTGTCCTCACTATTTTCATAATGTGGTTTTGAGAGTGTCAGTGTGTGTGTACTGTATATTTTAAAAAATTAGCTTTCCTGCTTTTCAACAATGCTTTCAAAATTACAGCCTCCACTGGAAACAGTTCTCTCTCTTTCTCTGTTTCCCTGCAGCACACACACACACACACACACACACACACACACACACACACACACACACACACACACACACACACACACACACACGCTGAAACGCAACCCCCTCTCACTCCCCCGCTCCCTCTCCTCTTTGCTTTGCTGCTTCTATAATTCAAATTCTGTCATGCTTGTTCCAGACTGCTGGCTCCAGCTTCTCTCTCTCCCCTCTCTCTTGCTCTCTCTCTCTCTCTCTAGGAAAAGAAAAGCAAGAGGAAAAAATGAGAGGGAAAAAAGCTCTTTGAGGGACAAAGCTGACAGAACCACACACAGACAAATACACCAAGCTGAACTAAACAGCAAATGTGAAAAAGCCTGCTGTGCAATTGGATTCTTGCAGGAACACTGAGCATCATCTGCACTCTTCTCCTGACTCTGCATCTCTGTTTAACACTCATTCTTTTACTTTTTGTATCCATTTCATCCCTCGTTTTCGTTGTACAAGAGAGTGTTAATGGATCATTTTAATGAGGTAATCCACTAATAGACAGATAGGTAGACTTTTAGTCCCTAGTATGGGTCAAGGTCTAAAAGATTGCATCCTACACTTCCCACAATGCAACGTGATATAATTATTTTGTATGAGCTTCCATGTCTGGTAAACGCCCACCATCAGGGATATTTTCTCATACTGTTTTCAGCAGCTCATCTAGATGTGTAAAATCATTCGAGTACCCTTTTAAGACTTTCAGCCTTACAGGGACGACTTTCCTGAAGACTGTTCACAATTGTGAGAGGCTCCTTTACCTTAGTTTTTGTCCAAATATATGCTATATATGGCATTATTGTAATGCAAACATTGAAGCGTCTTCTGTAAATGTATTGCCAAAAGACGTGACATTGTGCTTCATGGTATTGTCTGGGTCATGAACCACAGATGGTCAGATATTTTTAACTGGTCATTAAGGGTCAATAAATAAATAAACCAAATGTTGTAATCTCACTCTGTCTCTCAGTAATAGCTCCCCTGTAATCTCCCATGCTGCACACAAATTTAGTTGTTGTTTAAAAGGAAATTTCTTTTGCCTTTTTCTGTAATGTAAAATATTATTAATGGCACCATGTAATATCGCTTCACTGCTGAGCAGTAGTAAGGTCACAGAATCAGCTAACTTAATTTTTAATAGCACAACATTGTAACAAAAAAAATGCTTTTACAGATGGCAAATAAAGAAAATTGAAAAGAGATGATTAAACAGGGTTTTTGAGCCAGTCCGGTAACGACTTGTCAATCATAGATACGCCCGCCCTGAAGCATACTCTGCTTCATGGTCTATATTCCTCTAAATGGGACCAGAATCAGAATCAGTTTATAGGTATGTGTACACATACGAGGAATTTGACTCAGGATTGTACATTGCTCATGCTGTGCTTACTTATACAATAATAATATAATAATAAAATAAAATCTGACACAAACTACAGAATAGACAACACTAATATACACACCATGAACAAAACAATACAGACATATTGACAAATAGTGCAGTAATTAGAGTGCAAAGGATGCAAGAGTAAACTATTCTCATTATGTACATGTATACATGTACACATGTACACAGTGTGATGGAGCATAGTGCATTAATGCTGGAAAAAATAAATAAGACCTATGACCTTATGACCTGAGGTAGGTGTATTGGTATACAGTATATACAGTATGACATTGTATGAAAAGCACTGAAATAGAGAATGGTGAATAAATAGATAATAAGTGGAAACCAGTAAACAGGTGCTGATTAAAGACAGAGTTATTGGGTTATTGCACAGGAATTGTTCCTGAGTCAGAAATCAGCTGTTCATCAGAGTGATGGCTTGTGGGAAGAAACTGTTCCTGAGTCTGTTGGTTTTGGCGTACAGTGCTCTGTAGCACCTACCAGAGGGGAGAAGTTGGAACAGGTTGTGTCTGGGACACATGGATCTGCAGTGATGTTTCCTGCCAGTTTCCTGACTCTGGAAATTCCTGAATGGAGGGCAGGTTGGCACCAATTATTTTTTCTGCAGTCCTGACTGTCCGTTGTAGTCTGCTCCTGTCCTTTTTGGTGGCAGATCCAAACCAGACAGTGATGGAGGTGCAGAGAATAGACTGGATGATGGCTGTGTAGAACTGGATCAGCAGCTCCTTAGGCAGGTTGAGCTTCCTGAGCTGACGCAGGAAGTACATCCTGCTGGGCCTTCTTGATGATAGTGTCAGTGTTGGGCTCCCACTTCAGGTCCTGGGATATAGTGGATCCCAGAAACCTGAAGGATTCCACAGCAGACACAGGGCTGTTGAGTATGGTGATGGGGGGCAGAGTGGGGGGGCTCCTCCTGAAGTCCACGGTCATCTCCACAGTTTTGAGCGTGTTAAGCTCCAGGTTGTTCTGACCGCACCAGAGAGCCAGCTGATCAACCTCCCGTCTGTAGGCCGACTCATCACCATCCCGGATGAGGCCAATGTGTCGTCAGCGAAATTCAGGAGTTTGACAGATGGGTCCCAAAGCACACACCCCTGGGGGGCGCCAGTGCTGATAGTCCGGGTGCTGGATGTGATGTTTCCCAGCCTCACCTGCTGACTCCTGTCAGTCAGGATGTCTGTGATCCACTGACAGGTGGAGGCTGTCACAGTGAGCTGGGTGAGTTTGGTGCTGAGGATGTCCGGGATGATGGTGTTGAACGCCAAGCTGAAGTCCACGAACAGGATCCTAGCATATGTCCCTGGAAAGTCGAGGTGTTGCAGGATGTGATGCAGACACAAGTTGACAGCATCATCCACTGACCTGTTAGCCCTGTAGGCAAACTGCAGGGCGTCCAGCAGGGGGCCTGTAATGTCCTTCAGGTGGGCCAACACCAGTCTTTCAAAGGACTTCATGACTACAGATGTCAGGGCGACGGGCCTGTAGTCATTTAGTCCAGAGATGGAGGGTTTTTTGGGGACTGGGATGACCGTGGAGCGTTTGAAGCAGGAGGGAACTTCACACAGCTCCAGTGATCTGTTGAAGATCTGAGTGAAGATGGGGGCCAGCTGGTCCGCACAGATTTTCAGGTACGATGGTGAGACACCGTCAGGTCCAGCAGCCTTCCTGATCTTCTGCCTTTGGTGGCTCATGTCCTCTTCACAGATCTTGAGTGCAGGTGAGAGGTCAGAGGGGGAAGGTTTGAAGATGGCGTTGGAGTGGGGGAGAGGTGTGACTCTGGGCTTTTCAAACCTACAGTAGAAACCATTCAGCTCGTCTGCCAATCGTTGAGTACCAGCAGTGTTGGGGGATGGTCTCTTGTAGTTTGTGAGTGTCCGTAGGCTTCTCTACAACGACGCAGGGTCGTTGGCTGCAAAGCTGTTATTTAGCTTTTCAGCATAGCACCTCTTTGCAGCTTTGACCTCTTTAGTCATTGTGTTCCTGGCCTGGTTGTACAGGACTCTGTCCCCACTTCTGAAGGCTTCCTCCTCGGTCTGACTAAGCTGCCTGAGTTTCGCTGTGAACCAGGGTTTTTGGTTGTTGTATGTGCGGAAGGTTTTAGTTGGCACACACATGTCCTCACAAAAACTGATGACAGAGGGCAGCAGATCTGCAGAAGTCCGAGTTAGTTCTGTTGAGGAGCAGCAGTTCGTCCATTTTGTTGGCCAGAGAACGAACATTCGGCAGGTGGATTGAAGGGAGCGCAGTGCGAAATCCCCTGTCTCTTAACCAGCGCGCCTGCTCGTTTTCCCCTGCGCCGTTTCCGAAGGATCCCAAACAGAGCTACTGCTCCTCCAACTAATAACTCCGGGAAAGTTCCAGGGTCAAAAAAGAGCGGTGGAATAGTATGAGCAGTTGAAAGTCCATTGTTTAAGAGCTCTTCTCTGGTAAAAGTTACCAGAGAGGGACGGCAGAAAACAGTGTTAATTAACAAAAACACAAAAAGCACTACAGAGCGTAATCCCGAGGCGGCCGTCTGTGGTGCCATCTTGGAAAATAATGAAATGAACATCATGTTGTATTGAAGAAAACCTGAAACTAGCGATTGAGACCATAAACTCATTAGGAAAGTGTTTACTGAGGTAATAAATCAGCTGAGAATTAGGGTCATTTTCCTATCATATCTAACGGAGCCGGACTTCTTTTTGCAATCAGAGGAGTCGCCCTCTGCTGGCCGTTCGATAGAATGCAGGTTTAAGGGATTTCGGATTTCTAGGGCTTAAGTGTCTTGTTCAGGGACACAACGGTGGATGGGTAACAGTGGGGGACTGAACCCGGGTCTTTCAAACCAAAGGCATAGTCGTATCCTATGGAAGCATATAGTGGACTAAATTAAAATTATCATGCAAACTTGAAAATGAAAATGTAATCCCACAATAACATTATCATTTTTCACATATGTATGTGTTATTTAGGTAAATATTTTAATGAAAATGCAATCATTTTCACATACCTGTGTGAGCATTCTAGGACCATATTAAAATGAAAATGGAAACAGCATTTGACATTTCATTTTCACAGACTTGGTCTGCTCTATAGTGGACTATATTCAAATGCAATGAGTGAAACAGCACCCCCAGTCTATTGCATTTACATGTCCATGTGCTCATGGTCCATTTAAGTCAAAAATTAAAATTAAAATGCCATTTCCTAACTATGTGACAATGAAAATGAGAACAGCATTTGACATTGCATTTTGAAAGACTGACTCTGCTCTATAGTGGACTTTATTCAAATGCAATGAGTGAAACAGCACCCCCAGTCTGCATTGTGTTCACATTTACAAGCAGCTTTCCAAGGACACAATGAAAATGAAAATGCAATCTGTAAGTCCTCTCATCAAGGCGGGTCCTCAGTTAAGACTTCACTTCCTCTTCAGTTGGAAGGCCACTTCAGGTTCTCATGGTTCAGTTGTGTATCTACCATTACACAACACTAGGCTGTGTAATCCCCCCCCCCGAATTTTACCCATTCTCATCTGGTCACCATAGAATTGCATCAATTGAATGAGCATTTAAAGGGTCACTTCTAGTTGTAGTTTTTCACTTTTTCACTTCCTTTTTGTCAATGGGCTGTAACCTCACCTGTTTTCTCTGTTGCTTATAACAGCAGCTTTTCTGCTTCTTTAACTTAATCAAATTTAAGGCTGTAGATTGATAAGTTACACTGCACTGTAACTTTAACTTGTCCTGTTTTATCCTGTTTTTATTTTCTATTTAAATAATAATTTTTATATTTCCCTCTTGCTTATATATTGTATGTAAAGCACTTTGAATAACCTTGTTGTTGAAATGTGCTAATAAACTTGCCTTGCCTTCTTAAGTGAAGAAATCACATCAGGTTCTCTGCATGCCACTCCCGAGCCTCTTGCTGACTACAGCGACAACACCACAGCTAATGAAATGCAGTTACATTAGCAACATTACTGCAAATGTGACACCCACTAAATGTGTGTTCACATTTATATTGATTTATTATGTATTATTCCCTTTAGATGTGAGTTCCCATAAATCAGGGGTATTCAATTAGATTTCAAAGAGGTCTAGTTAGAGAAAATTTCCTGAAGCAAAGGTCCGGAACATCAAAACGACGAACTTGCGTTATCATTCAGTATTATAACCTATAGTTGTATCAACACATGTTTTTAGTCAACAACGGACTGTCAAATCAAATAATATTTCAGTCAGTTTTCGCATCAAACTGGAGGGATAATAAATAATAACTATTCAAATAATAAATTCTAAATTTAAGTAAACTAAAGTGCCTAATTTTTAGAAAAAATGTAATAAAAAGTGTAGCTTGAAGTGATGAAGTGTAGTCTTAACCAATTTTATAATAAACACTCAACACATCATAACAAATGAACAGCTGTAATGCCTCCTCTTCTCTTTCATTTCCTCTTACAGAGCTACCACTTTCCTACTTTCTGTTGTTCAGTGAGAAACGTGAGCTCCAGCTAGCATATTGGAGATCTATGAGATATTGTGGTTTTGAACTGCTCGTGGGAGGAATGTACATGTAAAAATCTGTACATTCTTGATTAAAAGTCATGTGAAATCTCTTTTATCTTTCGTCTCCTCAATTC
>NC_060162.1:27899640-27903919 GCF_021292245.1 Micropterus dolomieu | reverse complement strand
AAATGAACAGCTGTAATGCCTCCTCTTCTCTTTCATTTCCTCTTACAGAGCTACCACTTTCCTACTTTCTGTTGTTCAGTGAGAAACGTGAGCTCCAGCTAGCATATTGGAGATCTATGAGATATTGTGGTTTTGAACTGCCCGTGGGAGGAATGTACATGTAAAAATCTGTACATTCTTGATTAAAAGTCATGTGAAATCTCTTTTATCTTTCGTCTCCTCAATTCGGGTGTGTTTCCAAAACGTCTCTGGTGAATCTCGCGGACTCGACTCGCAAGCATCGGTATGCACAGATTTGATTGGCTGAGCAGCGTCACATGAGACGATTGGAGCACATGCGATTGGTTTGTGAGTTTCCTGGTCCTCTAAACCAGTACAGTAAATGCTAGAAAAGCTGCGCGGGTTAAAATAGAAACGCTCCGTCACGAGGTAGTAAGTCTCAATAATAAATGTGCTGTAGGTCGGCGGTCCGGAGAGGACGGCGGCTGGGTCCGGATCCGGACTGCGGTCCGCCTATTAGTGACCTCTGCCATAAATTCTCATGTTAAGATTGGCTGTTTTGGGCGTTGCTACTCATTCCCACCAGCAGGGGGGGTAGCCTCCTAAGGCGACGCGTTTTGTCCTGTGGCCAATAAGAACGGTTCTCAATCTACTGAGAGAAGAAGCCAACATAACACACTGCGTCCACCTCACTGGTTACTATTAACACCTTTCATCCTTCTAACAGGATATTCAACTGTGCTGCATCTGACCCCACGCCTGGGGGGTGTAACAGCTTTGGGGGCTCATCCGGGATTGGCATCCTCTCCAGGAGTGAGTAATGCTGATCCAGTGATCCAGGAACCGTGGGCCAGTGTGACTGCATGTGCTTTGAGTGAAGGAGGTTGACAGCGAGCGGCTGACGAGGCAAGGTGACTGGGAAGAGGGGACCAGAGCCTGGTGAGTGCGAGACTATTGACCTTGGGCACCTGCTACGTGCATCATGGCTGACAACGAGGAAGACACTGATATGGTCCATCAAAAAGAAACTGCACCTTCTAACTGCTGAAGGGGCCTATGAGGTCGCGACCCACATCCACCCAGTCGCGGGACTTGACTCATCTAAGCTAAGTAAAGATGACGAAGAGAGCTGTGTTGAGCTCATTTCTGCTTACATGAATAGCCAGTCACTCTTAGAGCAAAAAGATGATGGTATGACAACATAACTATTTTTGGGAGATACAGTTGATGCGGTTATTACAAACTGTGATGAGGGCACAGGACTGTCTAAAGCAAACACTGGGGTTCCAACTGTTAATTTGTCACCTGTTAGGTCACCTGATACTGGTAACGAAAACCCACATGAATCTGCCTTACGTACTACACACAGACGCCTCAGCCCAAGGACTCGGTGAAGTGTTGTATCAGTGACAGGAGGGAAGACTCAGGACCATCGCCTACGGCTCAAGGACTCTGTCCCCTGCTGAAAAAAACTACAACCTCCATTCGGGGAAACTGGAGATTCTTGCCCTGAAGTCGGCGGTATGTGAAAAGTTAAGGGATTATTTGTGCTATGCACCACATTTCACAGTCTATACAGACAATAATCCCCTGACATATGTGATGGGCACAGCAAACCTGAATGCGGTAGGCCACAGATGGGGCAGATTACACCATGACCATGGAAGAGAATTTGAAAATAACCTGTTCAGGACCCTGCGACAGCTGGCTGGAGTGGCCCACTCTAAGACAAACCAGTACCACCCTCAGGGCAACCCAGCAGAGAGATTCAACAGGATTGTGACGGAGCGGCTCCGTCACTGAGTGCGGGACGCACGCACACACACACATACACACTCACTCCCCGCTCCCTTACAGCCTCAATTAAGCCGGTCATAAACCTAGCTATTATGCATATTTCTTCTACTGTTTAAGTAGCGCGATCAAGGGTGCACACTTGGTAGTTCTACTCTTCTTTAAGCATACATTTAAACAAACATCAAACACTTACTTTGTATCGAGATGCATCGCTGCTCTGTTTTCCATTCAGTTTGGCAAAACGGGAGTGTAACATTTCCGTCTTTTAAATAGCATGTTCTCGCGCGCTTTCATGGTCATGTGAACTGCAAAATTATGGTTTTTGGTTGTAGTAATAATTTGTGATGTAAGTAACTGTTCCAGGGGAAGTAAAAATGTTGGATATAATTATTGTTGAAAATATATCGAAGTGTAATAGATATAAATCCTTTTCTGAAGGTAGTAAAATCTATTCATTATATGGTGTAAATAATGGTTAAGCCTAGTGGGAGGGGCTACTGTCTTTAAAAGTCGCCGCTTTGGCCTGTGAGGGCAGTCTTGGCCTGGTTACAGAGGAGGTAAATAGTGAATTGTATGTTGGGTTTTTGTGTAACTTTATTATTGAGTAAGTTATAAATTCTTTTTTTCAAATAGTTAATTTTTGTTTCATTTTCTTTATGCAAGTTTTTTTTCCCACTGTTTGCCCTTTGGAGGCCGGCATAATAAAAATCACGCCACTATTTTTCGACTACGCCTGTGTTTTCTCTTATTATTGAGAGTTTGGAAGAGAACCCCGCTACATATGGTGTCAGAAGTGGGATGGCTAGTCGGAAAAAGGTATCCCGCCCTCCAAGGCAGCGCACAGGGCTGCGTTCCCAGCGGCGGGGACAGCAGGAGGAGATGGCAACCAATCATGCAGACCCAGCTTGGGAGACAGTACCTTCATTGTCGTCGTCATCAGAGGAAGGTGAGGAAGGGGGCAGTTCCTGGGCCGCTCCAGCAGCACGTACCACCCCCGCAACAACAAGTGGACCAGGGGATGGGTTACTTACAATGATGAGAGACTTCTTGGCAGCCCAGCAAAGTAGAGAGGAGGGGCTGTTGGCAGAGATCCGAGGACTGAGGGCCTCTCTTCCATTGACTTACCAGGTGTCACAACCTTCCGCCCAGCCAAGTCGAACTGCTGCCCAAACACTTCCTGCTATCAACCTTCCAGTTCCTGCAGCAACCCCAAGCACAGTGACAGCAAGCAGTCCCAGGCTGGAACTTCCCACACCCGCTCCTCGGCGGGTGCATCGTGATGCACTTGTGGAGGCATCCTCTCTCCAGTTCAATGACTCAAGCGGCAGAGATGAACAGCCAAGGTCAGAATGGAGGCATTATAGTGAGCCCAAAATTCCACCGTTTCAGATGGGTGAGGACATTGAAAATTACTTGCTACGTTTTGAACGCATTGCCAAAACGTGGAAATGGTCAGAGAGTGAGTGGGCATGCGGACTTGTTCCCCTGCTGTCTGGAAAGGCACTGGAGGCCTACACTGCAATGGATGAGGAGCGAGCAGACTGCTATACAGACCTGAAGGCAGCGCTGCTGACCAAGTTCGACATCTCCCCAGAGACGTACCGGCAACAGTTCCGATCAGCAATGATACCACCTGGAGAGAACCCCACCGAGACCTACCACCGCCTTAAGGGCCTCTACCGCCGCTGGATCCGGCCAGAGCAACACACCAAGGAGGAGGTTGGTGAGGCCATCATCCTGGAGCAGTTACTTCGAGTTCTTCCTTTCGAGGTGAGGACATGGGTGAAGGAGCATGAGCCAGTGGATGGCCTTACGGCAGCCAAGCTGGCTTTACAGTACCTCAACGCCAGGAGAGGAGGACCAGCTACTCGCTCCACCGGTGCAGCACATCGACCAATATTCCAGCCACCCCAGCCTAGGTCTGTAAAGAGAGAGAATAGCCAGGAGCTTCTGGGTAATTCCAGCACTGCCCCAAACCAACGAACATCTGGTAAGGAACTTGTTTGTTTTTATTGCCAGCAGTCAGGCCACAAAGCTTCTGTGTGTCCCATACGCAAAGCCAAGGTCACCGGCGCTTGCTATGCACCCCGGCCGGAAAGAGGGCCTGTCGGGGATAAGGAAGCGAGAGTTCAGCGCTATAAAACTGTGACTATCAATGGGCAGCAGGTTCCTGCACTATTGGACACTGGGAGCTTCATGTCTCTGGTTAAGTACAGTTTGGTACCAGTAGGCAGTGTGGACTACAGTAGACAAACAGACATTTTGTGTGTTCATGGGGATAAGCACCTTTATCCCAAAACGGATTTAACAGTTACCATTGATGAACAGCCTTACCTGTTGACTGTTGGGGTGGTTGAACACTTGCCTGTAGATGCCATTTTGGGTTGGGATCTACCGGTACTCATGGACTTATTACAAGAAACTGAACTGCCAGTGGAAATTGCCTCAGGGGAGGAAGGGGAGGTTGATGTGAATGTGTCTT
>NC_060162.1:27899073-27899540 GCF_021292245.1 Micropterus dolomieu | reverse complement strand
AATTAATTTTGTCCCCCCCCTCTTTCCTGATGTAGCGTTTTATTTTGCATTGCCTTCCTGGCTCAGGCGATTTCGGAGCTGGCTCATATAGGAGGCGGTTTACTAAGTGACCAGTCAATCACTCACACACTCCACATCAGTCGCGGACAAAACGTATACAAATGTTGAGGGAGAAAAAAAAAAGTTGCTTGAGGCCGGTGCAGCTTCTTCTTTTGAGCTGCTGTTACTTCTAGCTGAAGGCAGCAGTGATGATGTCTGCAGCAGGGGTGGGTACATCTAATGTAGGACTACATTTTCCATTTCATACCTTAACCAGTTTGTAATCTGCATTTTGCTTCATTAACCGAAATGAGCTCATCCAGGCTGTGCGCGCAGTTACGCAGTAAAGCGCTGTTGGGCGCTTGCCACAGTCACAGAGCAGGGCAGATGCAAACATTTAGAAAATCAGGCAAATATCTTTTCAGTTT
>NC_060162.1:27831894-27899023 GCF_021292245.1 Micropterus dolomieu | reverse complement strand
AAACCGCCTTCAGTACACTGAAAGCCTGCCTGTGCTCTTCCCCTGTCCTCAAGAGTCCAGATTTCAACAGAAGATTTCTGGTACAGGTGGATGCATCCGCAGTCGGTCTTGGAGCAGTTTTGGCCCAAGGAGACCCTGGCGATGAACACCCCATTTTGTACCTGAGCTGAAAACTGCAGCCTCGTGAGACGCGGTATTCTACGGTGGGAAAAGAGGGCTTGGCCATTAAGTGGGCACTGGAGAGCCTACGTTACTACCTGCTAGGACGGGAGTTTGATCTGGAAACTGACCACCGAGCTCTCACTTGGATCAACTCAATGAAGGACCACAATAGCCGCCTTACTCGATGGTACCTTTCACTCCAGCCATTCAGGTTCACCATCCGACACAGGTCAGGCCAGGCCAATGTGGTAGCAGATTACCTTTCACGGTTGCCGCACATCGCCAACCTCCAGGAGGAGGTACACACACGCACGCACACACACACATACACACTCACTCCCCGCTCCCTTACAGCCTCAATTAAGCCGGTCATAATCCTCGCTATTATGCATATTTCTT
Source organism: Micropterus dolomieu (assembly GCF_021292245.1). Lineage (NCBI taxonomy): Eukaryota > Metazoa > Chordata > Actinopteri > Centrarchiformes > Centrarchidae > Micropterus > Micropterus dolomieu. The sequence continues at coordinate 27,898,462 of NC_060162.1, read as the reverse complement.
CTACTGTTTAAGTAGCGCGATCAAGGGTGCACACTTGGTAGTTCTACTCTTCTTTAAGCATACATTTAAACAAACATCAAACACTTACTTTGTATCGAGATGCATCGCTGCTCTGTTTTCCATTCAGTTTGGCAAAACGGGAGTGTAACATTTCCGTCTTTTAAATAGCATTATCTCGCGCGCTTTCATGGTCATGTGAACTGCAAAATTATGGTTTTTGGTTGTAGTAATAATTTGTGATGTAACGGTTCCAGGGGAAGTAAAAATGTTGGATATAATTATTGTTGAAAATATATATCGAAGTGTAATAGATATAAATCCTTTTCTGAAGGTAGTAAAATCTATTCATTATATGGTGTAAATAATGGTTAAGTCTAGTGGGAGGGGCTACTGTCTTTAAAAGTCGCCGCTTTGGCCTGTGAGGGCAGTCTTGGCCTGGTTACAGAGAAGGTAACTAGTGAATTGTATGTTGGGTTTTTGTGTAACTTTATTATTGAGTAAGTTATAAATTCTTTCATTTTCTTTATGCAAGTTTTTTTTCCCACTGTTTGCACTTTGGAGGCCAGCATAATAAAAATCACGCCACTATTTTTCGACTACGCCTGTGTTTTCTCTTATTATTGAGAGTTTGGAAGAGAACCCCGCTACAAGGATGTTGCTCCAAATGCTAAGAACACTGGAAGAAAAAGAAAAGGGCAACTGGAAGGAGCACTTACCTCAGATCACCCATGCTTATAACTGCACGAGACATGAGGCAACCGACTTCTCACCCCATTACCTTATGTTTGGCCGCCATCCCCGTCTTCCAATAGACTTGCTGTTTGGCCTATCCACCAAAGAGGAGCCCGAAACGGCTAAGGGCTATGCAGACAAATGGGCCAAAAGAATGAAGGAAGCATACCAAATTGCAGCCGAGAACAGCCAACACTCCAGCACAAGATGCAAAAAGTATTATGACCGTCATATCAAAGGAGTTATTCTCCAAACAGTGACAGAGTGTTGGTCCGCAACTTGAAAGAGAGAGGAGGACCAGGAAAGCTGAGGTCATACTGGGAACAGTGTGTACATGTTGTCAAAGAACAAGTGGAGGACAGTCCAATTTACAAGGTATGCCCAGAGACAGGTGGCAACAAGACCCGTACGCTCCACAGAAATTTGTTACACCTTGCCAATGACCTACCTGTATGCTCGCCAATGTTGTCAACCCCATCTGGGAGGAGAAGAGACTTGCCTCCACCTTCAATGTTGCAACCACCTGGGGGAAAAGAAAAGGGAAAGAAAGGCGTCTCGAAATATAATAGGAGAGGGATCCCCCAAAGTTACTGCAGTCTAACTGTTATAGTGTGGCAATAATCTCATTTATATAATATAAAATTCAGTGTAGCTCACTAACTGTTTTGTTATCATCCAAAAAGTTTAGCTATGTCGACATTGTTGAGCCTCTGGTGAAAGATAAATAATATTGTTAGTTAATGAAAAGCGGAAAGGGGAGCTAATGCCGATGTATCATGTCAGCTAAATGCTGGCAATGTAACGTTATCTATCACGTTAACAAGCTTTTTTTTTTTCTTTTTTTTTTACCTTTATTTTTTCAGGGACCTTCACTGAGAGCAACCTCTCATTTGCAGGAAGGCCCTGATCACAGTCTAGTCTAGTAGAGTTGTTGTTTTAGGTTAAGGCCAGCTAAAGATGACCTAAGGGGAAAACCTACAGGCACAAGGGGGAAGACAGAAACATAAAAGGGACCAAAAGCTGTTATCCTTCTGATTTGGTGTTGGCATTTGACGTGTTCACATGTTGTATGCTGGCACTGTATTTCCTCGGCCGGGCTCAATAAACCATGCTATGTTAAGTCTTCATCAGTCTCCGAAACTTTTCACACCTGAACCTGGCTCACAATATTTCTTCAACAATATTCACACCTGGAAGGTGCCCAGTACAACCTCAGCTGGCCACTGAGCAGCTTGGGTTATGGGCCTTGCTCAAGGGCACCTCAGTGGTGGTAAATAAAAGGGGGCAAGCACTGCTTGCTTTACTTTCTACACCCAGATTTTATCCTGATGTTCCGGGGATTGAAATGCGACCAAGCTTGTTTAAACTTTTGAGCCACCACTGCCCTGAGTGTGGATTACTTCAACCTCAAGCTGATAAAAATATTGCAGTTTGTTGTGTAAAGCTGTCTCTGTGTGTCAGAGTTTGCTCATTCATGAGTTTGAGCACGCATACGAGGACACACCTAGTTGCAATCACATGATCATGATCTTGTAAGCCAAAATGAATGAAAGGTTCATTTTGGAAGAAGTGCTCAGAAAAAAGAAAGTGAACAATCTTGTGATTACAATCGTGATTTCTCAAATCAGCTACTAAATGGACCTTTTGAGATTCTTTTCTCAAATGTACATACCATAATGTCATCCTGTCTTGAAGAATACAAATATATTAAAGGCAGTCTGTATTACAAGCTGGATGTTTGGGGTTTGAAAGACATGGATGTGTTTCAGCCATCCATCCATCCATCTTCAACCACTTATCTGGGGTTGGGTCGCAGGGGCAGCAGCTCCAGCAGGGGAGCCCAAACCTCCCTTTTCCAAGCCACATTAACCAGCTCTGCCTGGGGGATCCCGATGTGTTCTCTGGCCAATGTGGAGATGTAATCTCTCACCTAGTCCTGGGTCTTCCCTGAGGCCTTCTCCCAGCTGGGTGTGCCTGGAACACCTCTCTAGGGAGGCGCCATAGGGACATTCTTACCAGATGCCCGAATCAACTCAACTTGCTCCTTTCAACGCAAAGAAGTAGTGGCTCTGCTCTGAGTTCCTCACAGATGACTTGGCTTCTCACCCTATATCACCAGCCACCCTTCTGAGAAAACCCATTTCGGCCGCTTGCACTCGCAAATTAGTTCTTCTGGTCATGACCCAGCCTTCATGACCATAGGTGAAGGTCGGAATGAAAACTGACCGGTAGATTGAGAGCTTTGCCTTCTGGCCCAACTCTCTTTTCGTCACAACAGTGCAGTACAGCGAATGCAATACCGTCCCTGCTGCTCTGATTCTTCGTCCAATCTCCCTCTCCATTTCCAGTTCACTTGTGGACAAGACCCCAAGTACTTGAACCTCCTCACTTAGGGCAAGGACTAGAGCTTGACTGATTTATCGGCCAGCCGAGATTATCGGCCGATATGAGCTAATTGCATTTACCGAGAGACAGATCCTTCACTCGTGTCATGAGTGTTGCATAGTTTGCCCACCAGAGGGAGCTCTGCAGCTCACCTGTTCAAAATACTGCCTCACCACAAAAAACACAGAAGAAAACAATCAGCTGACCGGAGTCTACCGGAGCTTAGAAACAACAGGTAGAGTGGCTGTGTTACAGGTGAGTTGGTCATTCGTCACGTTCATTACATGACAAAAACAGCCCCAATCACTTCTCTCCTGAAAACATTTATGACTTGCTAACCCTCCTGTTTTTCACTGCCCTCCCAAGGCTTACTCCAGGCTCATAGCAGTAACGTTATGTTTTAATGTTACGGCTGTTGGGTGTTGGAGGTTACGTTGCTGACGGAAGTGACTGAAGATTTATTTCTGAAACTGTTATGAGTTGTAGTTTTTTACCTGTGAGTTTGTGTTTTATCCATTGTTTCTCTCGTTCCTTGCCCTTAGTAGTTTATGTCTCGTCTTTTATCTTAGCTCTTGGTCCTGTGTTTTAGTTCTTTGTCTTTGTTCCCAGTCCTGTACCTCGGTTATGTTAGTATTTACTTCTTGTTCCTCGTCTGCATTATTTTAGTTCAGTCTGCTCTGTATTCTGTGTCTTAGCTCCTCGTTCTGTGTCTCGGTTTATGTCTTAGTGTTTTGGGTTCTGTCCTGTGTCAGTATCAGTTATATAGTCTGTTGTGTTTTGGGGTTCACTCATGTCCGTCTCTGTCTGTCTTCTTGATGCATTAGTTTCCAGTTCAGTGTTTTACTTCGCTTCGGTCTGTTTTCCTTGTTGGTGTTAGTTCAGTGGGGATGTGTCTGCTTGTGTCTCGATTCATTTATATTCATTCCTCTGATCTGTTATGTGTTCAGTAACCTGTGTCATGTCTATTGCCTCCAGTATCCCTCTGCCTGATTGTCTCTCTGTTCTCTCCTCTGCTCTCTCTCTGCCTGCCTCGTTAGCCTCATGTCTGTCACCTGTGTTGCTCCCGCCCTGCTCGTTATCCCTGGTATATATGTGTGGTCTTTCTGTTCAGCCCTTGTCCGGTCATTGTTCATGTTACCCCCCCAGTCTGTCGTGCGTGTACTCTCTGCCTTCCTGTAACCAGCCTTGCTTGTCTTGTCACCCTGTACCTTTGGATTTCTGTTAGGATCACCTTGTTTTTTTGGACTCTGTTAACCAGCCACTCTGTCAGTTAGTGTACTCGCATTTGTTTGTTTTCCCTCAATAAACCCCCGTTTCACTGCACCTCCTCTGCCTTGCGTCCTGCATTTGGGTCCTCCTACCTGCTCAACTCAGCCACTCACCGTAACAGAATGACCGGACCAAGTGGACACTTACTCCAAGGACTTTGTGGACATGTTTTTGGATTTCATGGAGCTAAAGAGCATGTGGAAAGGAACTAGAGACGAGGGTTTCAGAAGAGCAATTAGCTCCAAGGCTCAGCAAATGGCGACAGCCGAGCCACGGCTGAAGGACTATTTGTTTGGCCATGAGGTTGCTTTTCTCCGAATCTCTGCTTCCGCCACTGCACCCCGGCCCGCTAGCGCTGCTAGCTGCCAGCCTGCTAGCGCTCCAGCGGCTAGCCCCCTGCCTGGCCTGCCTGTCTGCCTGCCTGACACCCCCAACAAAGACCCTGGGACTATGACTCTCCTGGCCTTCTTTGCTATGAAGGCCAGGGAGTCGGAAGAAGCGCGGGCAGCCAGTCTGTGGCCTACTAGCCTAGAGGCTAGTCCCCCCATGGATCCCGCCATCGAGGAGCAAGAACACCGGCCCACAACCCAGCCGGCCTATCTCGGCTGACTCCAACCCCTGACGACCAGCCCTCTTTTGAGGGAAGTCGCCTCGCCATCTTCCCGGGAGGCCGTGGTGGTCATCGGAGGCAACCTGGTCACCATGGCCCAGTACGTCAGGACCTGCTCCATGGCCTTCCGTCGGTGGACTGACCGGCACCAGCTCCGCCGGTGGTCCCATCGACTCCTGGTTCCTCATCGGTAGCCCGACCAACACCAGCTCCGTTGGGGGTCCAGCCGATTCCTGTTCCTAGTGCTCCGCCGGTGACCCGACCAGCACCAGCTCCGTTGGTGGCCCGACCAGCACCAGCTCCGTCGGTGGCCCAGCCGACTCCTGGTTCCTCGTCGGTATTCCGACCAACACCAGCTCCGTTGGTGGCCCAGCCGACTCCAGCTCCTCGTGTCCGGTTCTTGGTCCCCAGCCCAGCTGTCCAGTCGGTGGTCAGACCGACTCCAGCTCCTCGTGTCCGGTCCTTGGTCATCAGCCCAGCTGTCTCGCCTGTGGTCCACAGCCCAGCAGCTCAGTCCGTGGTCCTCAGCCCAGCTCAACCACTGGAGACCCCAGGCTCCCTGCTCCGGTCCCCGGCCCGACCTTTGGAGAAGCCTCGCCTTCTTCGGCCTCTGGTGGGTCCCTTCCATCATCTGCAACCCCTGCTGAGATCTTTGGAGAGATCTCGCCTTCGTCGCCGGTCTCCTGGAAGGGTTCGCCTTCATCGCCGGCCTCCTGCTCAGTCTCCGGAGCGATCTTGTCTTCGCTGCCGACCTCCTGGGAGGATTAGTTTCTGTCTCTGGCCCCCTGCCCAGGCTCCAGGGAGGATTCGCCTTTGGCGCCAACCTCCAGGGAGGATTTGTTTTCGCCTCTGGCCTCCTGCTCAGCCTCCAGAGAGGTCTCACCTTCGCCGCCGGCCTTCAGGGAGGATTCGCCACCTTTGCCGGCCCCCCGCTTGGCCTCCAGTGGGTTTCCAGCCTCTTTGTTGGCCTTCCTGCCGTCCCCCTGAACTGTCCGGCCTCCAGGGCCGTACTCCGGGACGGCCACCTGAACTCTGTGGACCCTCTGAACTCTGTTGCCCCCTTGTTCTGCTTGGCCTGTTGGGTCGTCCCCCGGGACGGCCTCCCGAACTCTGTTGCTCCCCTGATCTGCCGGGCCTCCTGGGTCGCCCACCTGAGGCCTTCTGGTTCTCCCCTGCTCTGCCTTCAGGCCGCCCACCTGAGGATTCCCTGTCTGGCCCCCCTGCTCTCCCTTCAGGCTGCCCGCCTGATATCCTCTCTGTCCCAGACCACCCGCTGTTTTTGCCCCTGCTTTCCTGGACTGTGTGTTTTTGTTTTTTTTTCCTGTGTTTATTGGTTCTGGCCCTCCTCCTTTCCTCCCTCCGCCCACCCTGGTTGGGTTTGTGGGTTTTTGTTTAAGAACGTCTGGGGACGTCCTTTGAGAGGGGGGTACTGTTATGAGTTGTAGTTTTTTACCTGTGAGTTTGTGTTTTTGCCATTGTTTCATATGTCTATTTGCCTGTTTCTCTCGTTCCTTGCCCTTAGTTTATGTCTCGTCTTTTATCTTAGCTCTTGGTCCTGTGTTTTAGTTCTTTGTTCCCAGTCCTGTACCTCGGTTATGTTAGTATTTACTTCTTGTTCCTCGTCTGCATTATTTTAGTTCAGTCTGCTCTGTATTCTGTGTCTTAGCTCCTCGTTCTGTGTCTCGGTTTATGTCTTAGTGTTTTGGGTTCTGTCCTGTGTCCAGTATCAGTTATATAGTCTGTTGTGTTTTGGGGTTCACTCATGTCCGTCTCTGTCTGTCTTCTTGATGCATTAGTTTCCAGTTCAGTGTTTTACTTCGCTTCGGTCTGTTTTCCTTGTTGGTGTTAGTTCAGTGGGGATGTGTCTGCTTGTGTCTTGATTCATTTATATTTATTCCTCTGATCTGTTATGTGTTCAGTAACCTGTGTCATGTCTATTCCCTCCCTCGTCTGTCGTGCGTGTACTCTCTGCCTTCCTGTAACCAGCCTTGCTTGTCTTGTCACCCTGTACCTCTGGATTTTGGATATCTGTTAGGATCACCCTTTTTTTGGACTCTGTTAACCAGCCACTCTGTCAGTAAGTGTGCCCGCCTTTTGTTTGTTTTCCCTCAACAAACCCCCGTTTCACTGCACCTCCTCTGCCTTACGTCCTGCATTTGGGTCCTCCTACCTGCTCAACTCAGCCACTCACCGTAACAGAATCAGTGCGGCATTTCTAGTTAACAGTCTTCTCATTTCTCCCAAGTTATCTCTCCTATTCTCTAGCATCACTTAAAGCAGCTAACGCTGCCTGTTAAATTAGCCACACAGCTAATGCTGTGTTTATCAGTGGAGGAGCGCTAAAGTTGTAATCAGAAATACTTTTATTGATATTCGAGGGAAATTCCTTTGTCACTGAGCAGTTAAACTATTGAGTATAACGTATTCTAAAATATATCTGCGAGCCATTTGTTTGTAGTTACACTTGACGTGTTGGAAATGATTAAACTGGATCATACATGTAAATAAACATGAACAAGAATCTAACATGGCTTCCTGCCACACAAAGTTATCCGTTAGCTCCTCTTTCAAATGTGAAACGTTTTAACTTATAGTTGCAGGTCCACTTGTAGACAGTCATGTAGTATTGGATGCGTTCAACAGTAGGTCACTGTATCATAGACAGCATGTTTTACAGGCAGATGGTGGTTGAGAAATGGTTTCTCGTAGCTTTGGTTAGAATTAAAGAGTGCTTGTAAAGAGAAAAACTAGATGTGAATTTGCTACATGGAAAGTACTTATTATGGTAGATTACGAGTAAGGTAAAATACACATACTTATTATCTCTGACTCTCTCTTCTAGCAGCAAATATTTATTGATGTGCAATTGTTTGTCTCACAGCAAAACACAGGCTCCACTTAAAGATACAATACAACAATAAAGATTTATCTGCTGAAGCCCAAACAGGTTCAGATGATGTCGAGTAAGAACAAAGTGAGCATTAGTAATGCTGCAGAAACACAGAGAAAGTCACGTTAGCTCGCAGGCTAATGCCGAGCAGTTGCTAGTGTTATCCATGGCAAAGTTATATAACATTAGCTTTCCATGTTACTTCACCAACTAACGTGACCCATGTTACTATCCTGTGTACCACTGTTGATTTAGCCTGCAAGAAAGGATGTAACGGTAAAAAGCAAATGTGGATCGATTTGTTTACTAATGTTAGCCTATAGTGATGCAGCCAGGAACAGCCAGCTAACGCTACAGTAGCTCGGACCTGCCACTGTTTGCTTCATAACGTTCAGTTGTAGCTGTGCTGACATTGCTGAAAGATACACAGACAGTAAAGATAGTTACTGAAAGCAGCAGATGAGCTAACAATGTAGCACGTCGGCTAAATGCAGTAAATTTACCATGATCATTTAACGAGCATGGATTAGTTCAACCTGCAGCTGATAAAACTATTACGGTAACGTTGCAGTGGGAGTTTACCTGAGTTTCCAGCTCTGTCTGATCTCTCTGCCTGTCTATAGCCGCTGTCACTCTGCCTTTCTTCGGGAGTATTGTGCCGATATGCGACTCGCTGCACTGAATGAAGTAATGTTATGGAGCCGGTGTTGATCTGCCTCTGAGACGGAAACGTTTAAGTAACAGAGCCTGAACATGTCTGAGTGAAAAGCCACAGCCTGCGTGCTGGTGTTCACTGCGTTTATTGTGGTATTTCTGTATATGTTGTGTTTCGGATTCTGCTCGCTCATGAGTTCAAGCGAGCACACATACGAGCACACGCCTGTTTCAATCTTAAAACCGCACTGCTAGTGGCCGCTGGAAACTCCATAATGCCCCTTTAGGAAAAGGTTTTATAGCCCACATACAGAACAGCTTTCAGTAGCAGCCTTTTCTAAGTGTAGTTTATACAGGAAATGGGTGTACCATCCAAATAATTTTTAAAATCAAAATGTGTTCATAAATTGGTTCTTTTTTACTTAATATCAGCATCCGCATCGGCCCCCAAAAACCCATATTGGCCGGGCTCTAGTAAGGACTCATTCCCTACCTGAAGTGAGCACTCCCTTGGTTTCCTGCTGAGAACCACAGCCTCAGATTTAATCCTCATCCCAGCCTCTTCACATTTGCCTGCCTGGCGGAGGCGAACCCCCACCTGGAACGAGTACAACTTGGGACATAATAAAATATTTGTGTTGCATTGTCAGAAGTCTAGGGTTTAGTGTTTTGGCAGCTTGATCAGTAGTGGGGACTAAAAAGTCAGGATATTTTGACCATTCTTTAAAATTTGTCTCTTGTGAGCCACTCAACTTAATAAAAGTGCTATATTAAATTGCTGAAGTACTCTTTAAAATTAACCTTTATGAAAATAGGCTTGGTGTCTGGTTATAACAGTTAGTAAATGATAATATTAGCATTTTCAATTACTAATATTCCAACCACAACAATTCATTAATTAATTAGTGCAATTAATAGAGAAAGCAAAATTTTTCCCTCTACTTTGCTAGCAGCTTCACTATAACAGTAATTTTGCCGTTCTCTTTTCCTTAAAGGTCGTATAGTGTGGTGGGACATAAACGTCCTTGGGAATGGAGAGCTGATGGACATAGTCTTTTTCCTTGTTTCATGACCTCCACACCTGATTGGCAGGAAGAACTCACATACTGTGGCTTAGTTATTGTTGGCCTCTCGGGGTAATTGAATCATAATGGAACATTTTCTGTAGCCTGGCCCGGCTCATTGCCCCTTTCACTCCAATGATGCAATAGCAACAAAAGAAATGGTTGCTTTACTCACATCAAATGTCATCTAGGAAATTGCTCTCCAAATCCAACATTTAAAAATAAAAATTCACACACATTGGAAGGATTGCCCTGCATGTTCACAGGTAAGCACTTCCTCAGCTATAACCCTGAAAAATTCCTGCTGTTTTTTTTGATATTCGTCTTTTCCCCCTTGCACCAGTTCTCCGGTGCAGTGTTGGGTGTATATAATCATCGAACATTAAATATCACCAGGATGGTAAGTATGCAGCAGCAGGGGGTATCAACTAAGTGGTACAATGTGCTGGAGTGAGCTCATGATATAACAAGCAGAACCCTAGTGCATCAAGTTTATGATCCAGGCTGTGTGCTATGTGCTTCTGATTGCATCCTGCCTCTGTGCCTGGGGCAACAGTTAAGAGGGCATCCATAGCAGCTTCCCAAAGGCCTAAGGATCAAGCCCATGACCAGTTGCTGAAGGACGTTGCAGAGCAAATTCCATCAGCCTCCACCCACTTAGGAAGTATATGGTGTTCATGCAAGCAGGCAAATAGCCCCAACCACAACCCAGGCTGCCAGCAGGACCACCCACTACAAAAAATGACTGGGAGCTTCATGTGACCTGGGCAGGAAGCTCAAGTTCCGTGACACCATTACACGAACATCACTGAGGCCTGGTATTGGCCCTACTTTAAGAAGAAAAGACCGGACAGTAAGGAAGTGTTTGTTGTTGTTTTTTATGTACAATACATTCCTAAATAAATGCTAGTATTCTAATAAAGATTAGTCTCAAATACTAGCTCCGATTGTGACAAAACAAAGAAAGAAAGAAGGGCACTAACAAAGGATAACATAAAGTGCCATCCACCTACTCTAATCACATAGCCAGGTAGAGCTGGTTGTAGCTTAGAGAGCAAGTGGTTAACAATATGACACAATTCATATAGCTAGTCTAGCAAAGTACTTCAATAAACAGCGGTTTTTGGCCCACACTGGATAATTAAGCTTCAATGTTAAAGTTGCTCCCAGTTTATATTTACTGCTATGTTTACCACAAGCAAATAGATGTAGGCCTACGGATAAAATTCAGGGAACTCAGTTCCAGAAAAATTAGCTCCTGCATTGATTTCTGCCAGGCAAGGTGAGGACCATGTGACTGATGGTGGTAGCCAAGCCAGCACTATCACTAGCGAGCTCATCTGTTGATTAATCTGTGATTACTGCCAGCTGACTACTACTGAAAAAATTACATTTGTTGTCTTTTTGCAACAGTGGTGTTGAGCTGTGCCCTCTCCGTTAAATGATATTTCTCAGACATTCTGAACACATTCTGGTGTCCTGCAGGCCAATAGACAAATCAAACAACATGAGGTAGGTAGAGCAAGGGGTTCAGGTTAGATGATGCATTGCTCTACGAAGTATTTCATTCGCATTTGATTCTAAAAATAGATATGTGAACCAAAGAAATGATTGACGACGTGTGAGTAAAGACTGCCACAAACAGTAATTCTGCTTCAATGGTTATAATTAATGACAAGTCAGTACTTAGCATTAATACATTAGACAAATCACATGTGCTTTTTGCACAAGGATTTAATGAATAAAAACAACCCAGAAAAATGGAACAGCTGTAACTGGAATTAATATTATACCTATTGGACAGTGAAGTAATTTTGCTTGAACTTTCCCTTAGTTTTGAATCCCACTGTTGACAGGTATGACTGACTTGTAATTTTTTGCTTTCTCCCTTCGTGCTGGTAGGGACTTGGTTTTGAGCCAGTGCGCTGTCAGCACCACAGAATAAATGGCGTCCAGGTTATTACCACTCTGGTCTTGCAGTGCCTTCTACTGTGATGTGTAAAATTGGAATCCCGGGCAGGACACTAATCATGACAACAGGTGGTTTATGGCACTTGCCTGATGTTTGGCTGTTAGCAAAGTTGTCGACTTTAGCAAAATCAGCCAGAGGTTCCACAGACACAGGTTTAAGCCGCTAGCTATAAATCTGTAGTTGTTTTTAGCAAACTTACTAGCTAACACCCTCTGACATCGGTAACGTTACTGTAAGTGCTCTTGCTTCAGCTGCTGTCTAGCTTTGTTGGCTAGCTTTGCCACCCAAGTTTCAAGCAACATTTTGCTGCTGCTGGTGGAGAGTGGCAACACACCCAGGTGAGCCGGCAACATAACAGTGCTCAGCAGCCTCTATGGACGGAACCTCAGCTACTGGCAGAGGCAAGTAGACCAAAGAGGATGTTGACGGAGGAAGCTAAGAAGAGAAAGAGAGAGTGACCAAGCAAGAGGCTCCCGGACATTGGCGAGAACTTCATGAAATAAAAGGCTGTCAGGCAGATGCCAAGCTGGCATTCTTTCTATTAGTGGTCAGTAATATTGCTGTGTCTTGTGTTGTTGCACTTGCTTTGCTTGATCTTCGGCTGTTAGCAAAGTTGGTGACTTACTAGTTTTTGATAGTAAGTAATGTAATCATAAAAAATGCAGGTGTTAAGCTGTCCTTATTTACCACAGCAGTGAATTACACTCTGAAATGGTGGGGCACCATATCACACCAAAACTTACATCATGTTGCTTTAAGAATTGCAAAATCTTGTTCCATCCAACACTATTGTATTTTGGGGTGTTATGAACTTCACAGTCTTTAGAGGTGATTAGTCAGGTTGTGCAAAGCCATTACGCAGCCATGTTTCACGTGCACGTGTTGTCAATCATTTTGCCTAATTAGACCTCTTCTCAGGACTGTACAGACAGACGATATACCTCACACCTCTATAATATTATTTTAAGATAAAGGTAAACTAATGAATTTTATTTATATTAATGAAATGAAATTGTGTAATGTGTGCTTTTTGCCAATTTTTCAGCTATAACAAGCATTTTAGCCTCGCTGTTTTGATTTTAAAGCACATACACTATTTACTCGTTTCAAGCAGCCAGATACACTGTTTTCTTTAAACAAGCTCTGATAAACCATCTACATGCAATCTACACAACAATGAACCGCAGACAGAAAACTACCAGCTAAGAAAGAATCATCTAGCTGATGAAGAGCTCATCACCATCTAGCTAATGAAGTTAATTATGTTGCACCATCAATTGTTAATACAGCTACAAGAAGAACTACAAGATTAGAGTTTAGTAACCCCAAAGCTTCATCCAATTAGAGAGCTGCATTGGGATTGGGACCGCAGCAGAGTTAAAACCACTCGCTCCCGCGCGATTTGTGTCCTGCAGGAGCGGGCGCTTTTAACTTCACTGCGGGCAGGAGTGGCCGGCTAAGAAACATACTGCGGGTCCCGTTGTAGCGCTGATAAGATGGAGTCTACAAACAAAGTTGAAAATAAGATAAAAGTGAGTGTATGCGGCTTCCTCTTAGAACGTATTGTATGGGCCTGACTCAAACCGGTGAATTTGGGTACGGGAGGCGCTGATGAGGAGGCTAAACACCTTGGCACTGGTGTCAGTCAGGGGATCAAGAAAAAAGTCCTGTGCAGGTCTCTACATCCAATAGACCTTTTGTCACTACAGATATTTTGACTTTGCCCGGGTCCAGATCTTTGAATCTGCCCACTCCCACTAGTTGACGATTCTGGTCTGGCAGCATTACATGAAACTGTGGTTTCTCAGTTAAAAAGTGATCAATCCAGTGAGCGCCACTGCAGGGGTATACCAATTAGCCAATCTGCAGGGTAGGAATAACGCAATTGGAGGAGTAATAAAACCATTGGCGACTTCTATAGACAAGTTAGACTCTGCTATCAAGGCTGTTCTAAATCTATTAAGTATGTACTATAAAGTTTGTTTTAACTTCGCTCCTCTTGGCAAAACTAGTATGTTGGCATGGCTATGCATCACTGTCAACTTAAAATCATGTTAGATTGGTTAGGGGAAATCAATTCCTCTTCCCCTACGGAAATGAGTTAGAGTGAAGGCAGTGTCACACTGAAGATGGAAATGGAGTTGAAAGGTTGACAATACTGTCAGGTATATCAGGCAATTTTGACTGAACACCAGGACCCTGGAACACAACTCAATAGAAAACAACCATTATTATTAATTACACCTGTGTTTAACAAATCAAGCATAGCGTTAGTCTAGTCAAGCTCAGATCACAATCCCAGCTCATCAGCTGATAGCAACCATCTTAAACCAGCCACATCAGCTGACAGCTCAGCTGATTAATCTCCTAGCATTCATTGGCAAATTCCATACAAGGCGCCTTATTTAAGCTGCCATAGCCTGCCTGCCCTAGCTGCTTCCTCTGCAACAGCTCCCTATCTGACAGGGATGCTCGATAAGTAAAGATCATATCGGGAAATGGATTCTGGCAGAGAATCTTGCAGATAAGAATGAACAATGTGAACATGCAATCCAAGCTAAACAGACAGCTTTCATTTAGCTTGTTGAACATTAGCTAATTGCCAAGCTAGCGTTAGCAGTGTTTCCCATTAATTAACGAGACCATGGAGGCCCGCCATAGTCTCAAAATGAACCGAAAATAGTTTTACACATCTCATAATAACGTTTCAGACCTAACATTGTTTTGTGGGTGCCGCTCTGCGTTGCTGTAAGCTTGCACGCTCTGGCATCCGACTCGAGACAACCACTTTTCTTTTGAGGTAACGTTAATGGCCTGTTTCCATCACTCATTTGTGAGACGGCATAAGCTAGTCGCGCCTACATTTGGAGTACACACGTATTAACGCCTTTATGCTAAACAAACTGAAACAGCCCAGAGCGAGCAGACAGGCAGGTTGGTGACTTCATCCTGTCAGTTTCTCTCTTTACAAAGACAAGTGTTGCAGTATGAGAGTCCTACCTGAACAGAGGCTGTGAAGTCTTTGTCACAGTTGTGACACTTGGAGGTTTCTTCCTTTTTTTTTCCTGTGGTGTTCTGTGGGCGTGTGTGGGTGTGTCTTTCCCTTGGCAGGGAGCCGATCGCCCGGCAAGGCTACACACCTGTTGCCAATCCTCATCTACACCTGGTCTTAAAATGTGGGGCTCCCTGAGACTCATCGCCAGATTATTCCTAGCCATCGCTTGGTTGAGTACTTCAGCCCAGCTTTGTTTCTTGAGCATTTAGTCTGTTTCCAGTGTGTTCTCTGCCTGAACCCAGATTAACGTTCTTTTGTCTATCTCCTTTTTCAAGTTGCCGAATCCGGTGTGTTTTGCCCTGCTTGGAGGATCTCTAGGAGAGCTGATTGCCACTGCCCAGGACGGCCTGCTCCTGCTCACATCTCACCTACTACCACTTTGTAGTTCCTCAGTCCTCTGTGAATAAACTCTTTACTTTGACTGGCCTTGAGTGTTCTGTATCCGCACCCCGGTCCTCAGTCTTACTAAAACCTAACAGTCTTCATGTTACGCCGTACAAGAACCACATACAACATTATTTATCAAATTGGGTCGGACTTGATGAATTTAGCGCAAGGACACGTGACAACGTTCGGTTTTCAAAAAAAGGTGACTATACAGTATGGAAATAAGAGTAATTGGATCATTATAACAGAAAGTATACAAAATATTACATGTGTCCATTAAAAGTAAAACAACAACAATAAAATGTTAGGGAAGTTACTTATTATACTTTCTATTCTTTGATTTAGGGTTTTTGGAAAAATAATAAAATTAAAATAAATTTGATGACTTTTGTTACTGTTTCATCACTATTTATAGCTATACAATGGGTTTATGGTTAAATAATTTATTGGAGCACAACATTATTTACAAATGTACAATTTTGCACCAAATTAATGCACTTAACTATTACGTAATTCAGCATGCCTGCTCTGTTCTGTACAGGGGCTCTTTACTACTCCCCTCTGCCTTGGGCTTTCCATGCATGCACATGGATGGGCAGAGAGGTGTGCTCTCCCCGCCTCATGGCTTTCCATGTAGGCACGTGGAAGGGCAGGGAGATCCCAGAACAGAGCCATACCGCCAAACATAACTACCATGCAGCAATATCAGTCTTTGATGAAAGTTGTCCTGACTGGAGTTCAAATGTTTTCACTAAGACTTCCCTCTCCATATAACATATTTTCTTGAAATCTGTCCTTATTGCTATGCCTAATACTTCCACACATTTGTTTTCAGACATAGATCTCTGTCTCCATCTGAAAGGGAGAAGCAGCTGAGCTGTCTAGACATAACAGTGACTTTCCTGACTTAGTATGGGAATGTCATGCATCTTAGGCACTTTCAGTGGTAATCTGATACACGAAGTCTTGCGCAATGTAACACACGCACACACACACAGTGTAACACAGTAGGCTACATCCTCTAAGACATTTGATTCCACAGTCTAGCAAACAGCATCTATAAAATGTGGCATATTGCATTGTCAATGCCATGTACACTACTTTTTCATTACATTGTTTGAATTTTTCAGTGCAGATGTAGTGTATAAATGACACACCCAGAATTTAGATGCTCAAATTAAATTTAGCATTGTGCACTATATAGTAAACAGAGTGATTTCAGACACAGGGATTCGCCATGTGTGGGAAAAGCTCCATGTACTTCACAAAATCTCACCTTCACTCTGTGCTTTACACATCACTATCAGAAATAATAATGCAACGATATAACACCAATAACACTCTGAATTGAGTATAATGCATAATGACTACTTTTAATACTGAGATACATTTTGCTAAAAGTTGTCTGTTTCTGTACTTTTGCACGCAGGACTTTTACATGCAGTTACATATTTTTACATTGTGGTCTACATATACTTAAACCTGTATTAAGTTATTTCTTTAACTTAAGACCAGCAGAAAAAAAGACAACACTGACATATGTATTTTCATCTTTTAAGTTGATGTGACAAGCACTTGCCTAGAGCAACATTATCTACCTGCTACCGAATAAATGTAAGTCCAACATTCACTCTCTTTTTAGTTCTGTTTTATTCTCCACTTAAAATATTTGTGTCTAGTGAACAAGAAGGCTAAATATTTAATTTAGTTAGATTAACAAATTAAACAAATACATACTATGTAAGGGAAATAATATTATTTACCACTGGATTTACATTCATTTACAATTAGCACTCTTTTCTGTTCAAAATAATTGTAAAAAAAATAAAATCACTGCCTTTCTCAGGAGTAATAATGAAGTATTTCAGTGGCAGTGGAAGTGATGATGAAAGTGCTGGTAAGTGAATATTTCCCATGGCCTTCATTTTGAATAGTTGCCTGTAATACCTGTACAATAATATCTACTTCAGCCACTACAACTGTTTTTATTGAGAAATGTTTAATTTTAAGTTAATTATATGTTGCTCATGGTAAATTATTGATATCTTTGTTTACAACAAATTGACCATATGTAAGATTTAGTTATAATGATCAAGATAATGCTTTAAAGAGGTCATATTATGCACATTTTCAGATTCAAAATCCTATTTAGTGGTTGTACCAGAAAAGGTTTACATGGTTTCATTTTCAAAAAACACCATATTTTTTGTCATACTGCACATTGCTGCAGCTCCTCTTTTCACCTTGTGTGTTGAATGCTTCGTTTTTATGTGATATGTCTTACCAGACCGTTGTCATCTCAGGGCGTCCAATACCAACACTTGTGACAATGATTGTGAAAGTTACATACGGAGGCTGAAGGGTAGCTTTAGCATAAAATACTTAACGCTTTGTCACACTGTCTGAAAGCATCAGTTATGATGCATTGAGATGAGAACACGTTGGTCTTACCTCTACAAGATCTTTGTTGGGAGTTGCACATGCACGGCTGGACTACAAACAAGCTGTTCACAGGCAGAGTTTTCTGTGGGAGATGGGAACTCCCTTTGGGGTGGACTTTGGGCTTTTTCACTTTGCAAACCTATAACATGCACAAAAAAAGATATCTAACTCAATAAAGGAGAGGGAAAAAGCCAAACAGCAGAATATGACCTCTTTAAACTAACAGACTAAAAACTGATAAAATAACTAATCTCAATAACTAATGGGCTGTACTTGTATAGCAACTAGTGCTTCCTGTTCCCTGCTCATCGGAAACAGAAAATAATCACTCACACATCGATGGGAGCAATTTGGGGTTCAGCATCTTGCCCAAGGAGACTTTGACAAGCAGACTGGAGGAGTCTGGAGGCAAACCTCTGATCTTCTAATTTGTGTCCCACTCTACCCCCTGAGCCACAGCTGCCTCAACAAACAACAACACAGGCGTATCATCATACCACACTCAAGCTGACACATCTTTGTCCTCTATGACTGGTTCCAGTGATACAATTGGTTGTGTTGTAGTACTGGTCTCGAGACCGGTCTTAAGACTACTTTTTGACCGGTCTTGGTCTCGTCTCGGACTCGACCACACTCACTCTTGTCTCGGTACAAATGCGGTGGATGTAGTGGGGAGTGTTACCAACCAAAGGGGCTAAGATGGTAGATATGTGTTTGGCAATGTTGTAGGTGACGGAGTGCTGCTGATAATTAGCCTGATTGAGAACCTTCACAGACACATCTGTTGTAGGGTGACCAGACATCCCCGTGTTCCTTGGACAGTCCCCGGTTTTGGTGTCGCGGAAGCGCACGCAGCATGTTAAAGCTGGATCGGCCTGTCTCTTTACGTCTATAGCTACTGTACTTTTATCTGGATCGAACAGACATAACGTGCAAATAAACATCACGTTTATCTGTTTTAATAGCAAAGGTATACTTGTCTTTTAACAGAATAATCACAGTTGTGGCCAAATTCCAGTTTATAGTGTAACCAGGCATGACATTTAGTGATTATAGGCAAAACTAGAAGCCTGTTGTTGCCGATGGAATATGTGTTTGGTAGGCCTAAGTCTAATATCCTTGTTTATATTTGGAAAACGAAATGAAAAATAAAGACATGATCTCTTTTTCAGTTATCCTTATGACTACATTATTTAACTTGCTGTGTAGCAACAAATCCAGTCCTTTTTACCTGATGAAATGCCTTTAAATGGCCAATACAACCCATGTAATGCAGTATTCCACCTGCCAGAAAGTGATTGCAGCTTCTACTTATTGACTGAAAGGTAGATTCTGCCTCAAAATGACTTTATTTCATTCAGAAAAGTTATATTTGATAGATTATAAAACAGAAATTGTCCCCCATTTTTAATGACATACTGACCACCAAACCAAAAATGTCCACGGTTTTCCTTTCTGGTCAATAAAATGTTAGGTAAGTTACACTTCATTTTAAGTCCAGTTCGTTCTGTTAAATTAAGCTCAAGCACTCACACAGGACAACAGGGAATGTGAACCCAGACACAGAACACCAGGCAAAATAAATGCAGTTTACCGAGTTTATTAAACATAAGTGGAACTTACAACATACATCAGAATGAGAATCAGAATAATTTTTTTGCCAGATACATTTTCACATACAAGGAATTTGTCTTATAAATTGGTGCTTGAAAATTAAAATAAACAGAAATATAAATTTATAAAAAGTAAGGAAAGTAACGTGAGACAGGCAGTCCAAAACGAGGCAAAATAAATCCAGAATTTGTGCAGACCAACATCCAATGAAGAGCACAGGCGATTATTCAAAATCCAAAGAAACAGTCCAAATGGCAGATACTCGAAAAACCACACAGAAACACAAGAAACAGGGCTGAATGCTGGACATACTGTAAATGAAGTACAAAGTGGCAAAGAATTGTGAGACAAAGACTTAAAGACAGAAGAGGGGTGGAGATAATACCACACAGGTGAAACACTTTAGGGCAGGTGCCATCAACCATCAACCCAGAACACAAAAGGCGCTTTCACACTGCTCAATTTTCCAGGATTATTACGCCAATACGGCGGCTTGCTGCGCTGTGTGAAAGGTATCGAGCCGGAAAGGGGGTTTCAATTTGATCCGCCTCTGAGCTGGGAATGTTGGTAGTAACGGAGGCGGAACGATGTCTGTGTGAAAAGCCACAGCCGGCATGCCGGAACAGGAGTGACGTTTCAAGCTGTCATGTTACCAGTTGCGGTCTTTTTTTATTGGCCTAAATCCACCGACTACAGCTGTGCCACGGTTTTGTTAGGTCCCCAGCCTACGTCTCAGCATTGGCTTATTGTTTGTCATTTTTGTGCATCTACTACCTTCTCCACAGCTCTCTCTGCTCCCGTTTTGTTCCGCCAACTTCAGGCTGCATATCCACAGGGAGCATTTCAGAATAAGAGCATTTTGCCGCTACATGAAAGCACACATTTTGTTCAGTATGAATGAAACAATGCGGCATATTGGCGGACATTCTATCCATGTTTATTGCGGAATCTCTGTGTGAAAGCTGCTATAGATAGGAAGCAACGATGCACTGCCCACACTAGGAGAGGCACTTACAAAACAAAATACCTGGGGCGGCAGGAGAGGGTGAAGTTAAATCTGTTGAAGAACAGGGCCCACCGGGCTTGACAGGAATTCAGTCTCTTGGCGGTCTGAATGTAAGAGAGGTTTTTGTGGTCAGTCAGGACTAGGAAGGGGTGCTTTGCTCCCTCAAGCCAGTGCCTCTATTCCTCCAGAGCCAGTTTGATAGCCAGCAGCTCCCAGTCCCAGTTACAGCCAGTGTGAAAAGAAGGCGCAGGGTTGGAATTTGGTGTCCACAGGGGAGCGCTGGGAAAGACAGGCGCCTACGCCCATGTCCAAGGTGTTCACCTCAACCACTAACTGAATGGAGGGGTCGGGGTTGGTGAGGACAGGGGCGGCGGTGAACAGGGTTTTGAGGTGGGAGAAGGCTGCAGCGGCCTCTGGAGACCAGATGAATGGAACCGAGGAGGAGGTGAGACGGATGAGGGGGACGGCGACGGTGCTGAAGTTGCGGATAAATCGACGGTAGAAATTTGCAAAGCCAAGAAAGCGCTGTACGTGTTTTACGGAGGTGGGGGTTGGCCAATCTGCAACCGCCTGAATCTTTGACGGGTCGGCACGGAGGCGCCCCCCCCTCAATTATGAAACCAAGGAACTGGACTGTGGGGGCATGGAACTCGCATTTCTCGGCTTTGACAAAGAGTCTGTTCTCCAGAAGCGGCTGCAGAACCAGACGGACATGCTCGACGTGTTGGGCAGGGTCGCAAGAGAAGACCAGGATATCGTCCAGATACACAAAGACGTAGCGGTGGAGGAAATCTTGGAGGACGTCATTGATTAAGGCTTGGAAGACTGCAGGGGTGCTGGTGAGGCCGAAGGGCATGACTAAATATTCGTAGTGACCAAGGGGGGTCTTGAAGGCGCTATTCCATTCGTTCCCCTCCCGGATCCGCACCAGGTGGTAAGCGTTTCTTAAATCTAATTTGGTAAAAATAGTGGACCGAGAGAGGGACTCAAAGACGGAGTCCATGAGTGGGAGGGGGTACTTATTTTTTATGGTGATGGTGTTGAGCCCCCGGTAATCGATGCTTAGAGGGGCGGATTATGCCAGCAGCCAGAGAGTCTTTGATGTACTGCTCCATAGACTCTCTCTCCGGACGCGACAGGTTGTAGAGGTGACTTGAAGGGAGAGACGCGTCCGGGAGGAGGTCTGTGGAGCAGTCGTAGGGGCGGTGGGTAGAGACAGAGCCTGGTCCTTGCTAAAAACTTGAGCGAGGTCGTGGTAGACATGCGGGATACCGGACAGGTCGGCAGGGACGGAAGACGGGCTAGGCCAGGTAGGATTACCGGGGGCTCGAGCAGACAGAAGGCAGGAAGCATGACAGGAGGAGCTCCAGTTCATGATCTTCCCCCGCGACCAGTCGATGTTAGGGTTATGGGTGGCTAACCAGGGGAGACCGAGGACCAGAGGAGCGGGAGGGGAGGAGATCAGGTGGAAGGCGAGGGACTCATGGTGGTTCCCTGACGTGGCGTGAAGGGGGGCGTCAAGAGAAACCTGGGGGACCTTGAGCTGACGAGCGATTTCAAGATCTAAAAAATTTCCGTCAAAGCCCGAGTCGATGAGGGCCCCGAGAGGGAGGGTCGCACTCCCCCAGGAGAGGGAGGCATCGAGGAGAGTTCGAGGGTTAGAGGCACCAGGCAATCGAAGACTCTCCGCATCTCCTCCACGAAGTCGAAGTAGGAGGACAGGACGTGGGGCTTACCCTCGCTGACTGCTATGTACCAGGCCAGGGCCCGGTCGCGGAGCAGCCCAGCGATATATCAGATTTTGGCCTCATCGGACTGGAATGTTACTGGTTGCCTCTTAAACACCAGGGTGCACTGTACCAGGAAACCGTCACACGTGCCCAAAACGCCGGAGAATTTGTCTGGGTGAGAGACCGGGGACTCACGGGAAAAGGAAGCGCCGGCGGGAGAGGGACAGCGTGCTGGGTCCATGATGGCTTGATCGTTCTGTTGTGGTTTTGGAAAGAATGGAACCAAATGCAACGCTTGTCAGTTTGCAAAAGAGGTTTATTGAGGGAAAAAAGGGAGAGGAGAGACGGGAGGTGAAAAGGGGAAAGTTGGACGCCGACAGACGTGGGCGTGGGGGGCTGAGCAGCTGGTGGGGCTGGAAAGGTTGAGGTGAGGCGACCGAGAGGGGGCAGGAGGCCGAGGCGAGAGGGGCGAGGAGCGTGGAGGGAAGCCGGGGGAACGTCACGGAGGCAAGGCGAGGGGAGAAGGCAGGTAGGCGAGCCCAGCTGACTGATTGGATGACGGAGGTGAGTGGACCTGGCAGGGAGAAAGAAAAGACAGGGTTAGATTCAGGAGTCAAGAGATCAGAGAGTGAGGTATCTGAAGGCTAGAACGTAGAAATGGCACCAGGACTGGAGCAACAACAATCAAGTGGAGATGGAGTGGAGAACCGGGGTAGAAATACTGTTGAAGATGAGGCTGATGGCTGGCAGGTGTGGCGGGCGGAGGTGGACGTTGACGAGACACAGGTGCGGATCATCAGCCGGGAGAGAGCACACACAGAGGGAGAGGGGAGGAGACACAGGGGAAAAAACAGAAATGCGAGACGAAGGAAAAAGAAACAAAAGAACACAGGGCACTCACCATCAGCCGGGCTGCCACCGCAACAAACCATAAACAAAATCACAGTTCCCCGGTTGATGGTGGAGGCAGTGATAAAAGGCAGATATCTCAAAATATAATAAATGTCTGCATGGCTAGATACCAAAAATGTCTTTATTTGGTGAACCTAACTTGGACTGTTAATGTGGACTTCCATAGCCAACGTGATCTCATGGCATGTATAAATAGCACGTTGTTATGATAGTCAGGTGACCTTCGTCAGAATCAGAATCAGCTTTATTGCCAGGTATGTGTACACATATGAGGAATTTGACTCAGGATTGTACAATGCTTACTCATACAAAAATACCATACACTAATATACACACTATGAACAAAACAATATAGACATATTGACAAATAGTGCAGTGATCAGAGTGCAAAGGATGCAAGAGTAAACTATTATTCTCATTATGTACATGTTGAAGGTGGATATGATATACAGGTACACATACAAGCATACATGTACACATGTACACAGTGTGATGGAGCATAGTGCAAAGGATGCTGGAAAAAATAACAAATAAATAAGACCTATGACCTTATGACCTGAGGTAGGTGTATTGGTATACAGTATATACAATATGACATAGTATGAACTGCACTGAAATAGAGAATGGTGAATAAATAAATAATAAGTGGAAACCAGTAAACAGGTGGCTGATTCGAGGCAGAGTTACTGGGTTATTGCACAGGAATTGTTCCTGACACTGTGAGTCAGAAATCAGCTGTTCATCAGAGTGATGGCTTTTGGGAAGAAACTGCTTTTGTGTCTGTTGGTTTTGGCGTACAGTGCTCTGTAGCGCCTACCAGAGTGGAGGAGCTGGAGCAGGTTGTGTCCGGGGTGAGATGGATCTGCAGTGATGTTTCCTGCCTGTTTTCTGACTCTGGAAATGTATGTAAGTCCTGAATGGAGGGCAGGTTGGCACCGATTATTTTTTCTGCAGTCCTGACTGTCCGTTGTAGTCTGCTCCTGTCCTTTTTGGTGGCAGATCCAAACCAGACAGTGATGACTGATGTGTCATCAGCAAACTTCAGGAGTTTGACAGATGGGTCTCCTGAGGTGCAGTCGTTGGTGTAGAGGGAGAAGAGCAGTGGGGAGAGCACACACGCCTGGGGGGCGCCAGTGCTGATAGTCCGGGTGCTGGATGTGATGTTTCCCAGCCTCACCTGCTGACTCCTGTCAGTCAGGAAGTCTGTGATCCACTGACAGGTGGAGGCTGGCACAGTGAGCTGGGTGAGTTCGGTGCTGAGGATGTCCGGGATGATGGTGTTGAACGCCGAGCTAAAGTCCACGAACAGGATCCTTGCATATGTTCCTGGAGAGTCGAGGTGTTGCAGGATGTAATGCAGTCCCAAGTTGACATCATCCACGGACCTGTTAGTGTCACGATCCTGTCCTGGGCTTGTCTGGATTATATTATTTTGGCCATGTCTTCTTTGTGTTTTGATTTTGCTTTCTCTGTGTCTGGGTTTTGGGTTTCAGTCCTGTCTGTGTGTCTTGTTGTGGAGCCTGGGTTTTTGTTCCATGTCTTTGTTCCTAGTCCTGTGCCTTAGTTCATGTTGTAGTATTTGCTTCTAGTTCTTTCTCTGCATCATTTTGGTTTAGTCTGCTCGGTACTATGTGTTCTAGTTCTGGGTTCTCATTTAGGTTTTGTCTGTTATGATCCCTGTGTTAGAGTTGGTTGGTGTTTGTCTGTTCACTTGGGTTTCTGTTAGTGTCTGAGTTAGATTCTTGTCTGGTATTTTGTTACATATGTTCAGTCTGTGTTGGTTATTATTTTGCCCCATGTCTGCCACTACTAGTGTTCCGTCTGTTCCCTCAGTTATTACTCTGTCTGCCTGCCTCTTTGTTCCCCTTTGCTGTCTCTGCCTGCCTCTCTGTTTCCTCCAGTAATCTGCCTGCCATCCAGTCTCTCTGTTTTCCCCTTCTGTCTCTCTGCCTCGTTACCCTGATCCCAGTCACCTGTGTCGCTCCCGCCCTGCACGTTAGTCCCTGTGTATAAATGTCTGGTGTTTCTGTTCATTCCCTGTCCGGTCATTGTCGCATGTATGCCCTGTTGTATGAAGTTGCTGCTCTTGAATGTTACCAGTTTCCTGTACCTGTGAGTTCTGTTTGTCATGCTTGGGATTAATAAACCCTGGAACTCAATTTCAGCTCACAGTGTCATGCGTTTGGGTTCTCCCCTGCTTTGCTCACCCAGCGATCCTGACAGTTAGCCCTGTAGGCAAACTGCAGGGGGTCCAGCAGGGGCCCTGTAATGCACTTCAGGTGGGCCAACACCAGTCTTTCAAAGAACTTCATGACTACAGATGTCAGGGCGACGGGCTGTAGTCATTTAGCCCAGAGATGGAGGGGTTTTTTGGGACCGGTGTGACTGTGGAGCGTTTGAAGCAGGAGGGAACTTCACACAGCTCCAGTGATCTATTGAAGATCTGAGTGAAGATGGGGGCCAGCTGGTCCGCACAGATTTTCAGGCACAATGGTGAGACACCGTCAGGTACAGGAGCTTTCCTGATCCTCTGCCTTTGGAAGAGGTGGCTCACATCCTCTTCACAGATCTTGAGTGCAGGTGAGAGGTCAGAGAGGGAAGGTGACTGTTTGAAGATGGTGTTGGAGTTGGGGAGAGGTGTGAATCTGGGCTTTTCAAACCTACAGTAGAAACCATTCAGCTCGTCTGCCAGTTGTTGAGTACCAGCAGTGTTGGGGGATGGTCTCCTGTAGTTAGTGAGTGACGCAGGGTTGTTGGCTGCAAAGCTGTTATTTAGCTTTTCAGCGTAGCTCCTCTTTTCAGCTTTGACCTCTTTAGTCAGTGTGTTCCTGGCCTGGTTGTACAGGACTCTGTCCCCACTTCTGAAGGCCTCCTCTTTGGTCTGACGAAGCTGCCTGAGTTTTGCTGTGAACCAGTGTTTTTGGTTGTCGTATGTGCGGAAGGTTTTAGTTGGCACGCACATGTCCTCACAAAAACTCATGTAAGATCTCACAGTGTCAGTTAGTTCGTCCAGGTCAGTGGCTGCAGCCTCAAAAACACTCCAGTCAGTGCAGTCAAAGCAGGCCTGTAACTCCAGCTTTGACTCGTTGGTCCATCTTTTCACAGTCTGTACGACAGATTTAGCAGATTTCAGTTTTTGCCTGTGTGTCGGGATAAGATGAACCAGACGGTGATCAGAGTCCCGCAGCTGCACGGGGAACAGAGCGATAGGCGTCCTTTACTGTAGTGTAGCAGTGGTCCAGTGTGTTAGTGTCCCTGGTGGGACACTTAATATGCTGTCTGTACTTTGGAAGTTCATGACTGAAGTTTGCTTTGTTAAAGTCCCCAAGAACAATGAACAGGGAGTCTGGATGTTTTTTCTCCACGTTAGTTATCTGGTTGGCCAGGTGTAGCAACGCCTCACTAACACAGGCCTGAGGTGAAATGTAAACAGCGACAAGAATAAACGAAGAAAACTCCCGCGGTGAATAAAACGGTTTACAGTTTCTAAATAATGTGACATCTGTGCACCAACCTTCGTTTGTATAGAAATCCCGGTAGATGAAGTGCGCTGTCTGGGATGTGCTCGGTGAAACAGAGGGCAGCAGATCTACAGAAGTCCTAATTAGTTCTGTTGAGGAGCAGCAGTTTGTCCATTTTGTTGGCCAGAGAGCGGACATTCGCCAGGTGGATTGAAGGGAGCGCAGTGCAAAATCCCCGCTGTCTCAGCTTAACCAGCGCGCCTGCATGTTTTCCACTGCGACGTTTCCAGAGGATCCCAAACAAAGCTACTGCTCCTCCAGCTAATAACTCCGGGAAAGTTCCTGGGTCAATAAAGAGCGGTGGAATAGTATGAGCAGTTGAAAGTCCAATGTTTAAGAGCTCTTGTCTGGTAAGTTACCAGAGAGGGACAGCAGAAAACAGCGTTTTATCCAAAACTACTTGGTTAGGTTTAGGAAAAAATCATGGTTTGGGTTAAAATAAGTATGTTACTTATGTCAGTTAAGTTATGTAAGTTAACTAAGTCAACGGGAACATGAACAGTGGCCTCCCGCAAAAAGCAAAAGGGGCGTTGAAATAATATAAATGACTTAAAACGCGGCATTCATTGATTTGGTGATACCCTGCTATAGAGGCTGCAGACTGCAGAAAAGGAGAAAGAAGGAAAGCCTAGAAAAACAATAAGGAGCAACTCATAAATAGGAATTATTCATTTTGTTGCACAAAAACTAGAATTATTTATTATTTTTTTTATCTTATCTTTTATTATCTTGTCTACATGTAGATGTTTGTCAACATTCCTGCAAACTCAAGCTTCTGACTAACTGTTAAAAATAGGTTTTATATATACTAGCAGAACAGAACCATTCAGTATTGCTTTAAACGGCTGCTGAAATAAACCAACAGCAGTCCTCATTCAGACACAGAAGGCGAGCAAGAAAAGGAGACAAAGCTGGAGGGCTGTGAGCAGAATGTTTGCTCTTTCTGTTCCACTGCTCCCCTCCCTCATTCCCTCCACCCCAGTTAGCTGGAGACACACAGAAAAACAGAGGCTGTTTGAAAAAAAAAAAAGGGAGGCAAAATGGAGCTACACAAAGGCAGCGCTTGCTTTCTCCATCGCCAGCTTACTAATCGGCATCTTTGCTGTACTCGATGCATGCCTGTCGCCCGTTACATGGCAGCATTGCCATGGCGACCGGGGTCTGAATAATCATTTGTGCAATGACCCCTATTCTCTAGAGGGAAGATGGAGGAGCTGAGGGGGGAGGAGGCTGGAATGAAAGCAGAACCAGCAAAAGCAGAGGGGGGAGGGGGGAAGGGGAGGGAGTAGAGGGGAGCAGCCGAGCAAAGCAGCAGGGACCCAGACAGAAACAAAAAGGAAAAAAACAGATTTTTTTGTTCTTTCTACTGGCGGCAGGGAAATAACCTTTTATGTTTTTATATATAATGAACAAAACTTTCATAAAGAAGGGACAAGAAGAACACGAGTTTAAGAAAAACTTGGATTCAGTAGGTGATAATGGTAAATGCTGGAACACAGAATGGAATGTGCACGTTGTGGACAACAGAGGGAGATAGAGAAAGAACAAGAGAAAGACAAAGGGGTTTTCAGACAGTGAGAGAACGCAGTGTTCATTTCACAGTATGGAAGTGTTACTGGTAGTGAGGCTAAATATATATTTGTTCTAAAGGTGGTGCTAGAGAAAAGGTCATGGGTTTTATCCTCTGGGAAGCAGGAATCCACTTAATAAATGTAATTGTCTGCGATACAAATTTGTTGGATACCACCATCAATCCAAAAAGAGGACATTTTGGATTGATGGTGGCTCTTCAGGAATCCATATCTATATTTATATCTATATATCTATAACATTATCTTTACCAAAGTAATTTCTGAACTCTGGTAATGCAGCAAAATCACTAGAAATAGGTCGAGCAGGGCAACAAAAACAAGCAGTCTGTCCCAGGTTGCTCTTCAGCCACACTCATCCCCGGCCTTCTGCATTACTCTCTGTCCCCTTCTCTGGCTCCCCAGACCTGCCATCCTCTAACTCTCCACCATTTGCCCTCAGATTTTCCATTCTTTTCCTATCACCTGACTGCCAAACCATCTACAAACCTGTTCTCACTTCCCTCATCAGCCCTGCAGTTTACCTGGCTTACTAGTCCGCTCCTCACCTGCAACTCATTCCATCATCAGTCACTCATTATATATACCAGTTCACGTCCCTTGTTAATTGCAGATTTGTCCTGGTTGGCATGTTCCTTGTTGTTTGTTGAATTTTGGGTTTCTGTTACCTTATTGTTATTATAATCATTAACATTACGACTGTTATCATTAACACTACTATAAATATCTATACCAATTTTCATTTAGTCTATAGCAACATCACCTTTACTGTCTGTACCTCTGTGTGTATATTGTGTAGGCTGCCTCCCTCCCCTCTCTCTCTCCTTCCATCCCTCTCTTTTTCTCTCTGTTCCTCTCCTGCCCTCTCTCTCTCTTTCTCCCTCTCTCTCTCCCTCTCTCTCCTTCACCCCAACCGGTCGAGGCAGATGGCCGCCCACCCTGAGCCATGGTTCTGCTCGAGGTTTCTGCCTCTTAAAAGGAAGTTTTTCCTTGCCTCTGTCGCCTAGCGCTGCTCTTGGTGGGAACTGTTGGGCTTCTGTAAATAGCATCATAGAGTACGGTCTAGACCTGCTCTTTTATGAAGATGCTGTGACATAACTGTTGTTGTGATTTGGCGCTATATAAATAAAATTGAATTGAATTACCTGGAGCAATATTTACCTGCTTGTTGCCTGCATGTCTGCCTGCCTTTAAGCTTAAGTTGGTAAAATAAATTATTTAACTGCATTAGTCTACCGGTTTGATTTGCGTTTGGGTCTAATTGCCGTTGGTGTAGCTTTGCAGGTATTTAGTCATAAACATAAAAATTGGAGAAATCTTTTCCTGATGGTGGCGCTAGAGGAAAAGTCACCAAAGTTATTACTATTCATCCTGAGGGGAACATGAATGTATGTACCAAATGTTATGGCAATCCATCCAATAGTTAGCATATTTCGCTGAAAACAAAATGTCAACCTCATAGTGGCAATAGAGGAAAAGTCATTGGGATTCATCCTCTGAGGCCTGTATGGAGCGATGTTACTGGCTTATCCAGGTAACTTGCGGAGTAACTTTGTGACATTGTACTACAAAAAGTGAGATTTATCCATGGTATGCTGTCAAGGCAATTTACGCTGCATTTCTAAACTGCTCCGAGCAGGTTGTTTTTGTAGTTAACTTGATGTTTCCCTATATACACAAATAGGCTATAAGTGTGAGCTACACAACACATCTGTAATCAGTGTTAATGATGAGAACTATTAAAACACACCCCATGAAAGAATATTTTTAGATTTCATTCTGACGTGTTGCCACGTGTGCTTTCCACTGAGGTTGCAGCAGAAATGAAGGTACACAATAGCATTACATTTATACAGGTAGCCCTGCAGCCTCAGTGATTTAGGGAGTAAATCTCAATTCATTAACAGATCAATTTGTGAGATGTAGCCTATCTATATAATTGAATTATCCTAAATGTTTTTACATATTTAGATTGACTATTTTACATGTCCATAAAATACCAGCCAGAAGAGGAGGGTAATAATCCAAGATGAAAGTGGTCAATTTACAAGAACAAGTATAATTTGATATTCCACTGTGGGCTTTATACACGACAAACAGTGGTGTCTGTAGCGTGAGGTTGCAGCCTTGCTGAATGAAGCGATCTGGTTCCTTGACAAAAAACACAATTTTTTAGTGTTGTGTCGTTCAAAGACCAAATCTCCAAAACAAACAGACCCTGTCATTAAAACATCAAAACACAGCCACGTTGCAACGTTAGCGTTAGCCCTGTAAACAGCTAACAGCTGATCCAGGTCCGCCAGAGAACGCTACTTAACTTTTCCTTTTTATTGTTGTTTCACAGCGCTTGGCTGGTGAACAACCTGGCCGTGTTTGAGAGCGATGTGCTCATGTGTGTTTCTCTGTCTGCAGAATCCGGACCTGATGTGGCCCATTCTGTGTCCAGAACTGCCAAACTGCTGCGTTTATATGTGTTTATTTCTTTGTTCCTCTCTCTGTGCTGGAGTTCTTTAAGAACTTGGTGGCTTGATCCAGATTATTATTAAATTGGTTGAATTTTAATAAGGGTGTGTTTATTCATATAGTGTATGAAGCTTATTACTTCAATATATTTACTGCAAATCTGATATTAATATTTTACTCATGGATAGGGACATTAGGCTGCTGTATGAATGAGCACTTCAGAGGTAATTATATACACAAGCCTTTATATGGCTGGTCTGGTTGTATACTCGGGAAAGATTGTGAAAATGGAAGGATTTAGCCGGAGTAGTGGTGATTACATATTGACAACATATTTCTGTGGTTTTTACATGGTTTGAATTTGGAAGTTTATATAATGATGATATACAGTAATCAAGAGGTGAATTTGTGCATTATACTTTGTCAATTAAAGCAAGCCAGGCAGCCTTCCATGTTTGAGAACGGCGCTGTTTTTTTAATCGCTCACTAGAGGGCTGCAGCGCCACAATAACCAGCCTAGTTCAAATGGACAAAATGAACGAAAAGACTCAAAAAAAGATTAGTTCATTTTAATGAATGAGATTTGAATGAACGAGTCAAAAGACTCGAACTTGGCATCACTACAGTGTTTCTCTCATAAATGTATGACTATAATGTCAGAATATTCAAGTTCTTTACTTGTAGGTTTGTAGTAGGAATAGTCCAAAAGACAAAATATAGAGAATTACAACAAGGCTTTGTTGGCCGCCACAGTGTTAGATTTGGCCGTTAACGTTTCTTTACACTCCTCATACTCTGGATATTATCATTGTGCGTTCTTCTGGGGAAAATATGGAGCATGCGCCATTATGAAACAACTCTGCCTGCATGCACACACCCTTTTTATGCAAACGCACAACTCCAATTACATTGGCACCAAATCAACTAGCCAACATCTTATTCACAGTTGTACCATTTAACACCAGTGTAGGCAGTGTTACTAGCATGGCTAATAACAATTAGGGCAACAACAAGCTGTTGTATAAAAACATTAAATTATACATTTGTGAGCCTTTTTTTTTTTTTTTTAAGATTTACATCTTCAGTAGGAACCATAGACTGTATAAAAGAAGTGGACATAGTCACTGTGATGTCATCTATTGGTTATTGGACTGCTGTTTTGAAGCCTTGAGTTTGGCATTTTGGCTGCCACCATGTTGCCAGCCGACCCTTTATTTTTTAATTTTTAATGGCACTGGTTAAATTTACACAGTGCAGCAGATACAAGTCGCCTCTAGCCTGATAGGCAGGTTGCTGTGGTAGCGACTTGTCAATCACAAGGTAGTCCCACCCTAAAGCATATGTACTTCTTTATAGTTTATTTTCCTCTAAATTGGACCGTCATTCACTAAATTAACATCATGCTGTGTTGAAGAAGACTTGAAACTAATGATTGAGACCATAAACTTATTACGAAAGTGTTTACTGAGGTAATAAATCAGGTGTGAAGTAGGGTCATTTTGCCATTATTTTTTATAGACTTCTTTTTGCAACAAGAGGAGTCGCCCTCTGCTGGCCATTGCAGCTGCGTTGCAGAATGCAGGTTTAAGTTACTTTCACTTGGTTTCACTTTTCAGACCTGGAGGTTCCCACTTGGAAGGACCCAATGGGCCTGAGTGCCATAGACAGGGAGGGAAAGTCAGAAATTAAGCATTGTTGGTTGTGGTTTTTTCTTGGAATTTGTTGACAAGACCACCAGAAAAGAGAACTAGAGCGACCAAACCCTGGTTCCTTTCTCACCTACACACAGCTGACCACTCACAGCATAAAGTGGGTTTGAATGTGGGATTGTCCATTTTTGTAAAGTTACACATCCCCCCAATTGGAAATGTGTTGAGGGAGAGGGTTTCTGAAGCCATTCGAACATCCGACGTACACTTCTGAAGAAGCATATTGACAAAACTCCTGCTGCTTTGAAGGATAAACCTCACTCTAAATCTTGAATATGGTGAAAGCACTGACCTCTATAGGTTGAAAGGCTCAAATGTTGCATTCAGCCCACACCTAAGATCACAGTTGGGTGTGGTCAGGTGTGAATGGTTTCACACCCAGCTGTGATATTGAACCCTCTGAAGTATTGTAGTGGTAGAGGTGTGGTAGAGCATGCAGAAACTGCTAAACGGCAGCATAAGCAGGATTCCCAGGCTGGGTGCAGTTACTCCTTCAAAGGGGATTAGAAGAGCTGATGTGATTGGCCATTACTGAAGCATGACATCATTGAAACTCCACCTGCTGATACTGCAGTTCTCCTAATGTATTCATCCTGCTCCAGTTTCTCTTTCAGCCTGTGCCATGCTGCACCACGACTGTGGTTTTGCCTTCCATCAATAAAATTGCTAATAGTAGTTTGTCACACCCACTGCACCCTGGCTTTGTGATGGCTATTGTTTTGGTGTCTAGTTTCAGGAAATATGATTAAAAATGGCAAAATCCTAAATATATATATATATACATTGAATTACCACTTCATAGCAATTATTAAAACTGCACCTATTAATGTTTTAGATTAATAATGGATTACATGACTATGAAATGTGAAAGGGGTCACTCGAAGTGATGAATCAATAGAGAATTATCACTCTACTCTGCAGATTCCCTTAGCTCTACAGAACATTTTAGCATCTTTCAGGTCATTGTTTTGGCTAAGGCTGCGGTCAAAGAAATCTCCTTTCCTTGACCTCAATAGAAAACATCATGAGGTCATGGAACAATGTGAAGGAATTCATAAGGGCTTAGGAGAAGACAACCGCAGGGCTCAGAGAATCCTACTGCTCTTTTCTAGGCGTCGTAATTACGTGATGTTACTGACGTGACCTGCAGTGATGAAACTACAATGAAGATGGACTACAAAAAGCGCATCTTTGACACTGAACCCTGTGTTGTTTTAAGGCAGGCCATCTAAAGGTGGACAACATGGCGGACTATTACTTCATTACCAAGATAGCAAAAAGGCCTGTACCAGTCACCAAATAATAGACAGGGTTGTCACATTGAGAATACTTGCTCACACTCACTCTCCTGCCCACCCATATTTATCAACATGAATCAAAATTATTGTATGTAAACAGTGTTTCCCACAGAATGACAGTGTAACTGTGGCGAGAGAGAGAGAGAGGGAGAGAGAGCAACCGAGCAAGAGGAGGTGCTGAGCGAATATATGTGCTGGGCACGGCTCTGTGATCAAATACGATTTTACCCATTTTAAATAGTAAAAATAATAATAATTGAAAATCAATATGTGGCGGTCAGCGTTGATAATGTGGCAGGCTGCCACAAATAAATCTGTGTTTTGAATAATAATTACATTTACTGTAGAGGTCATCCAGCTTGATCATTGCCTTTAGCCTATTAAGGTAAGGGTGTCAGCATCTGCGACAAAAGTAAAATTAATTAATGATAATGCTGAAGGCTGGCAATACATAACGTGAGCCTACACACTGCAACATTATACTCAGTTTGATCATTTTACAAGACTAGCAACAGCTCGCTGGGTCGCAGTTATTGTTGACAGTACAAGACATTGGGCGTTTGCATATGAGCAAGTTATGGCATAAGAGAGAAAAGGCTTAATAGCCAATGGTAACTTATGGTGATCAACATCCTTTATCCATCATGGTCCGTGATTTTTAAATTTTTTTATTGTAGAAAATTCTAACAAAACTTCATGGTATATTTCAACAATCCGAAACATAGAATGATGTTGAAACAGCATCAAATTACAGCAAAACCACAAAAAGAAGGTAAGTCTTGTGTGAGTCTTATTCAAGTATCATAATGTGCATCTGTGTTGCAAGGATTTTGCTAAATGTGGTCAATGGATTTTATCTTTTGAGCTTGAAAACGTGTGTGGCTTTAAATGTTGCTGCCGCAAGGAATTGTGGAACAGCATTCTCTCCTTTCCTTTCATAAAGGATGGTCTGGTGTACCCTATGTTAAAGGATATATGAAAGGAAGCATTGAGGCTCCTTTCCTTAGTTTTTAGAGAATTCGACCAGCTCTTGTAATGGCTGAGTCTCAATCCTCTCATCCATCTCGTTTCCACTTGCAACAAGTGTCTGTGATGAAGCCACTGAACACTACCTGCTCAGCACCAAACAGCATACTGTCAAAGTTAGCAACAAGCTGGTGAACACAGTGGAGCATTTAGCAACTAAAGGGTCAAGAGGTGGTGGAGACCAAAAACAGAGCTAAAATGTAATACAATAGTGGGCTTCTTTGGTTGGTCAGCTACACAACTCAAAATGAATGCTAATGTTCCTCTGTATCTACTGGACGTGTAAATAAACAACTGTTTGCTAACACTTTCACCATAACAACAAGATGATTATAACCAGATGTTTACAACTTGTTCAGTTTACCCCAAGTAGTTGGGGAAAAAATCAACTAACGCAGCTTTTCTGTAACAACTGGTTTCAGTGTGACTTTAGAGTTTGACACGTCTGTCGTGTCGGGTGGGGTCTAGTCGTAGAAAGTCGGACCAATGTGCGCCTTTTTCCAACAAACTGCAACATTCTGAGAGTGTTCCTTGGACAACTAAGCCAGCGGGCACGACTTTCTTTGTTGTCAATGTAGGTTAGCAAGGTGTCCATTACTCACTCCTCTCTCTCTCTCATTGACAATGGACCCGTCTGTAAACAGCCTCTCCTCTTCGTGCACAATCTGAATCAGAACATGTGCTGGAGAAAGCGACAGGTGTTGTGCCGAAAATTTGTCATCCGCCGAAAACTCATTGCCCTCCGCGGGAGCGCGCGCCCAGTATCTATACATCTCCAGCTGCTTTTATCTCAAACATCATAATGTGCAAATAAACATCACTTTATGTCTGTGGTAACAAAGGTATGTTTTTATGAAACGTTAATTCTTGTAACGTAATAATCACAGTTGCAGTGTTTGCAGTTTATCAGGCCTGAGAAAACGTATCATAAGCAATAAAATTAGCCTGTTGTTGCCGATGAAATTTGTGTTTGGTGGCCTATGTTTAATATACTTGTTAATATTTGGAAAACAGACTGTAGCCTTTAATTAACATGATTCACCCCTGGGTTAGGCTATAGATAAAATAAAGGAAGTTTCTCTCTTGCAATTATCCTTATGACATTATTCTTGCTTGCTCTGTGCCAACCAATCCAGTCCTTATTACCAGTTGAAATACATTTAAATAGCCAATCCAGCACATACAGTATAGCCTATACAGTTTTGCACTTGCTAAAAAACTGATTCCACCTCACTACTTGTGGCTGAACGGTTCTCAAAATGAATTGATTTTAATTATGAGCATTATATATGAGTTATGGCTGATTATAGCTCACACAGTCCTTTCAACCTGTTGAAATACCTTTTAAAGGGCCAATGCACCCAGTAACAAATAATTTTCCAAAAGTCTGTCTGGTCAGTGTGAACTGGTTTTCTGAACATTCTAAAGACTAAAACCAACAACTGACAACTTTAGAATGTTGGTGTTAGTTGGGTGCTGTCTGAGCAGTGTGCAAGCAGCCAAAGACAGAAGATATCTCAAAATCTGGACATTTAAAAGCAAAACTACCTTCATGGCTTGATACTACTAGTGGTAAATAATTTTTTTGTGTAACTGTAAAACCTAAATTAATGATTTAACCTTAATTGCCAGCTTCTTACAAAGCATAGCTCACAATAAATATGTCCTCCCCCATTAGATAACCAGTTATGATGACGCCTCAAGTAGAAATTATTATGTTACCTAATCAATCATAATTTTCTCCCCTTAGGCCAATTTACAGAAATGTATGATTTGCCAACCCATCGTTCAAATCCACTGCGCCTGAGATATTTGTGTGATGGACACAAAGCACTGGATGGAGAAATCAGGCATGATAGTCCCTCCCAAGCTTCACTAAGGGAGAAACTGACTCAAGTCGTCATCAGAAAAGCATTAAAATGTTCATTTTCAGTACAGTTTATTGCCTTCTGCTTTGGAATACGTTGTTAAAATTACATTTTTGCTCTGCCGCAAACAACTGCTGTTCCACAAGACTGAACAGAACAGCTGGGAAGGAGGTTGGTGAGAAGTGCAGTAATTAGGCACTAGCTGTAGAAGATACAGAAATAGATCAAACAAAGAAATGTGTCAAAATTTGAAGGAAGTGGAGAGCCATGGGAGTAAACACTGTTACAGGACTGGATACAGGTCCGGGGCAACAGCGTGGACAGATACCTCTGACCATGCATGCCTCCCTCCTTACAGAGAGAGAGAGAAATAATCATGCTTAGGGAGAAACCAAAGGGTAAAAATAAGAAGTGTCAGTAGTGTAAGCAGAGAAGTGGTAAAAGGAGCCAGAGACAGTGAGGCTGACAAGATGAGGGAAGGAGATGGTGGGAGACCTGGCGCGGCGAGGGTGGGAGGATGGCTGTGAACAGGAGAGAGCAGATATGAGGAATGACTGAAAATAAAAAGAGACTGTAATATAATGGAAGAATGTGGGGAGCATAGACGGTATAAAAGAAGTGGACATAGCCACCGCGACATCACCCATTGGTTTGTAAACTACCATTGCGAAGCCTCGAGTTTGCCATTTTGGCCATTGCCACGTGTCTGTTTTTTGGAACCATATTTGGATGAGAAGGTGGCGCTAGCTAGCTTGGTTAGAAAGGTGCATCCGTAATTTGCGTTAACTGTGATATCAATTGGGATGCTAATTTTAACTAACAAAAAAACAGGCATGAAACAAGACGTACTTACTGGAAAAAAATTACCAGCTGACTCCTTTTAGAGCGTCTTTTAGTACAACCAACTGCTGAACAAGACATTTTTAAGCGACCAACATTTTACAATTAATTTTCATGAACTGAAAACACAGTGTGAAGCTCTTAGACAGAAACAGCTTGTTCAATGGTTCTGGTTAACTTTACACAGTGCAGTGGATAGGATTCACCTCTATCCTGATGGACCAGTCGCCGTGGTAGCAACTTGTCAGTCACAAGGTAGCAATGTCCTGAAGCCTCCCGTGCTTTATCGTCGATTTTCCTCTAAATGGGACCATAATTTACTAAATGAACATGCTGTATTTACAAAGACTTGAAACTTATGATTGATATCATAAACTCATTAAGAAAGTGTTTATCAGACCCAGAGGTTGACGCTTGGTGGGGATAGAAAGAAAGCATGATAATGGAATGAAATTGGTATTTTTGTGAAAACATATATAATACTATATATGTTTTATATTATATATTATATATATATAATAATATATCAATTTCACGTGCATTTAGGGCTTACTTTAATGGGCAGGGGTTGTATGTATTAACTGTATATATTGATATGTAAATAAGAGGGATTATGTGAGTGTACTAATTCTAATTAAAAGTCTTCCATTTTGTTACATGAGCACCAACAGTCAAAATGTGATTGATTGTGATTTCAGCACATGGTATGTTAATGTTTCTCACTGATAATGTGAGTATTCAAGGACTTTTTATGCAGTTGCATTTTGTGTTAGAGGAATCGTTCAGTATTGTAGGAGTTATGTGATTTCACTGTGAGAGTGAAATCTGTATGTTGCGCAGGAGACAGCAAGCCCGGCTATGTTCAAACACAAAAGAACCAAAACCGCAATAAGGGTGGGCAAAAGATGCATATATGAGTCTAAGCTCTCTAAGTTGTCACACAAACACACAATCGTTGAGTAATCTGCTAGCCAGCTACAGCCAATGTCTGTGCAGCTGGAACAATGGCTGTTCAAATAAACACAGACTAAACAAATACTCCAATGGTGAAATCTGTGACCAATAATTCAAATAATTCAATCTGAACATACATAAAATTGGCTGTACACTAACAGAAATGTAAAATTTTGTGGTATCAGAGGGAGTTACTGAAACAATTTTTTATTGAACAGATAAAAATAAATAAAGCAGATGGTAAGTAAATAAAGAGTGACAAAAACAACAAAAACTGTGATTATCCAGAGTAACAGGTTTATCGAAAGGCATGTTGCTCTAGAATTTTTATTTTATTTTTTTAAAACTTCAATGCTGTGAGTAGCACAAACTAAATTCCTTTCACCTCCATTGTATTAGGGTGGCGACAGAAATCCCAGAGACAGATCTCAAAACCTGGACAAATAAAACCAAAACTACTTACACCACATTGTTAGATACCTCTAGATATATAAGTGAGAATATATGTTTGTTTGCCATTTGGGTGACCTAAACCTGAGATGTGAACTGTGACACAGCCTTTCAGCAAATGTCCACATGGAGTAAAAGAGCATGGAGTTCCCCTGATGGTCCAGGAGTCAAATCACACTGCTGGTAGATTCATAACTAGGGATTCTTATGGTACACACCAATGCTCTTTGTCATAATGTGGGTATACATGTATTACTATACATGTGATGCATCTTGTGCACTTGGTTATTTCCTTTTTCTGTTGTTAAATGTGTATTTAGGTGTTGTGGTGTGTTTTTCCTCGCCATTTTGACTCACTCCACTCTCTTTTGTTCTTAAATGTGCCATTTAAAGGTTGAAGAAATGCTTGAAGAAGATTCCTCTCTGAAAGCTTTCCTCACTAAATCAATATGGCACAGACTGCAGTGTGGGGATGCTCTTTCTTATATGCTAAATATCAGCTCCAGCACCTCTAGCAAGCTTTTATCTAGTGAGTGGTGATCTTTATATATTAAACTAAAGGAAACCTGTTCCATCCCAGGGACCCTCTGGGGTGTGCTCCTGTTTGCAAACAGCTACATCTCTGGAAGAAAAGATAAGTGTGTGTTGTCCTGCTCTGCATCATACGTTCATCATTCATGGGGAACATTACAATCAGGCGTCCTTCAGCCATCCCCCAGCATGGTCTTGGTCTTATCCAGAGGGAGTTCCACTTCTGGTCCATCCTGCATGAACATAAATATCTTGTTGCACTCCGCAAGAGAAGAACTGTCCCACCTCAGAATGAGCATTTGGAAAGAGCAACAAATCACTAATCACACAGGGCAGAAAACTAGTGCTGCACTGGCCTCTACAGGTTCAACACAGGTTATTGCACTCACTTGCCAAGCACTGGAACCTATGATTATACCTGTAGAGGCCACTGCAATGCTGGCTTCCTGCAATGTGTGACTGAGTGGGTTTGCAACTGTGGTAAAGCTCAGATTCATACGCAAAAATGTGTCTTTTCTTTCATTCACATCCTACTGTCCTTTATTCATTCCAGGTATTCAGCTGCCTTTACAATTAGATAATGTCACTGCCAGTGTGGATTATTAAAAAATGCATTATTCATCAATTACTACTCCGGCACATTCACTGACCAGGTTTGAAAAAGCAGAAGTATTTCATGTTCTGATTTTGTTCAAGAACTTTTTACAGACTCATGGTGGGGGTGGGGGTTTGAGAAGTTGGGAAGTTTAAGAACCACTGATCTAATGCTGTACTGATGCTTTGTTGATGATTGTATGTTGGTCCTCAAATGTAAATCGCTTAGGATAAAAGCCAAATGAGTAAATGCAAATCTCCTGTGATATGAAACTGGTCTTTGTTTATAGGGTTTGGGTTTACTGCTCACTGCCACAAAACCTTTATTTGGTCAAAAAGCATGCCGTCTGAGTGAGACGAGCAAGGGCACGCCACTCCTGACAGCTGTACCAAAATATATGCCAAAATATAATTATATGTAAAGTTGTATTCATTTACTTTTTTGCCTTTTTGGTGCAGTACAACAAAGCTATGCAAAACAACACTGACGTATTTTTATTTTTTCCAGACAAACTGATATGCATGGAAAACCCAACACAAGAGTCTGAGATTTGACTAGATTGGTACACAGCCACAGCTAAGACGTAGATCCTGCATGAAATTTGGAAAACATTGAGACATCAAGGCACAACCAACATTTCAAAGTAAGGAAGTGGAAAGACCCGCCCCTCTCCCCTTCTAGCTTGCTTGTTCCCCAATCACATACCTGTTTCACTGCATTCCCGCATGTTTGCAGCTAATGCTACTTTGACCTGCCCACTAACTCCTCCCAGCCTGTGAAGCCCAGTGCTGTCTCATTTACAGGGATAGGTGGCCACACATTGTTGCTAAGATACCACGTTCAAACAGTAAACAGTAAAGCAGCATTTTTAGAGAAAAATCCATTCTCAGACTGAACACTGTTATTCAGTGTCTCACTGCCTGTGCTAGTTTGTGTGGAAGATGTCACTTTCTGGGGCATTTCTGATTCACTACTTGCTTGATATATCTAATTTACTTTGTTACACTTTTATTTGAGGCTTATCCAAATTGCATCAAATCTGCTTAGAATCGCAGTGTATCGTTACAAATGTATCATTTTTGATGTATTTACACATCCAGCTGACACGGAGCAACATCAGCATTCACTTGGAGTACTATCTCTGGTCACCTGACAGATATAAGTCTAGGTTTCACTCTCGTTTGTGTTCCAACAAGCTAAGTCCTGTTTGGTGGTGGGCAGGGAGTGGACAGTTTATCAGAACATTTGGAAATGAAGCTGATGAGAGCGCTGTCAGTAACAGTAACATTGTGGGCTTTAAATAAATGAGCTGAAAGACACCAAACCGCTCTGGAGAGCTGAGGGGAACTGCAAACAACCTTTTTCACGCCAGTCATTTGATCCACTGTTAATATAAAAATATCAATTAGTGTAGCTTTGAGATTCATCCTCAAATTGCTGCAATGACACATAGAGGAAGTCTACTGAGAGCCTCTGCAGAAGCAGTGACTTGCTGTGGAAAAGACTTACTGACTGCTAAATTTCAGGAGAGAAGTTGGGACATTTTCGGTAGGATGCCGTGCAGGTGGAGATTTTTTGGTGACCACAGTTTTCAGCCATGGCTTGTGTGTATTCACAGCATCCATAGATGAAACTTCTCTCTCCAGAAAATGGTGTGGGACAGGCACTCGTGAAAATTGGTCGCTTTATTTGTCCAGGTTTTGAAATACCTGTCTCAAAGATTTCTGCCTCCACTCCAATACAATGGAGGTGAATGGAACTTGTAAAAAATGTATTTAACTTTTTGGCTTTTTTGGATATTGACAGTAGAGGTTGACAGGAAAGGCAGAGAGAGAGAGAGAGAGGGGATAGCATGCAACAAAGGGCCCAGGGCCAGATTCAAACCTGAGCTGCTGAAGTAAAGACAGCCTTGATATGTGGTACGCGGCACCTGGGCGCCCTGTAATACTAATTCAATAACAATTTAATAGGGACCGTTTCTTAGGTGAAAAACACCTCCATTGTATTTGGGTGGAGGCAGACACCTTGCTTGGCTCCATGCTACCAGAGGTAAGGGAGAAACTGTGTGTGTGTGTGTGTGAGAGAGAGAGAGAGAGAGAGAGAGAGAATTTGGGTGAACTGCTCCTTTAAGCAGGGGCTTTTTGTACTTCTTTGCTTCTGAATATGCAATGTTTGTAACAGTCATTGCAGTGCTGTGGTGTTAATGTGCCATAAATGTTCTCAGCAGTGAAACCTACAATAGAGGATGACTTCAGTCCACCACCTGATACTGACCATGTCTTTAATGAATAAAGTTTGTGTTGGTATATTGGGTATATTTTTCTTATTGCTAACCAATCCATTAAAAAGACCATATTGTAATGTTTTGCATGTTACGATTTAAATAACACATTGTAACACATTATATCCAAATTAAATTTGAATATTTATTATGTGTTTAAAAGGACTATTAATTGTATGCAAATCTGCCAGATTGTCATAATTTGCAATGTACGGATGATTTGGTTGTTATAAATGATCTTATTTACTAATTTGTTTGTGTCTTGTCATGTCTATACCGTCTGGGGAACACAATTACTGTATGCTATGCTTAGTAAAAAGGTTAAAACAAAGATTTTATTGGGAAAACCAAACTGTAAATAAATATTGAATACTTTATTGGTTCGGTTTCTGAAAGAATCTCGACTGCAACATCATGAGTACCCGGAAAACGAACTGGTTTTTCGCAAGTCCCAGCTATGGGGCAGCTGAAACGAGGACATTCCTGTTAGATAGCCTGGGTGGAATTTGAATAGTACAGAGGAACCGCCTGACGCTGATTGGTCGGGAACTACATATTTCCAGAGCGGCAGTCTGTCACTCAAAAGATCCCAGGCAGCTAATTGGCTCCGCCTGTAGAGGGTGGGCCCTCTGTCTTGACTATATATATATATTTTGGTTTCAGGCTATCTGCAAATGAATGCTGGCACGCAGAGGGAGGCGGATCATTGTGCCCAATGTTTCTCCACAGAGCTGACTTGAACCTTTCTCCTCGAACAAAACGGTTCCCACTGAGATAGCTGAGAGTCGGTTCTCGTCTCCCAGAGAGGAGCTGGAGGTTGGCTGGGGGAACATAATAATGATCAACACAATGGAATGCGCAGTAGACGCGCAAAGTCTGATCTCCATTTCCTTAAAGAAGATCCACAACTCCAGGACGCAGAGAGGGGGCATCAAGCTGCACAAAAACCTGCTGGTCTCCTATGTTCTGAGGAACGCCAGGCAGGTCTACATCAAGGAGAAATACGCGGAGATCTATAGGATGCAGCAGTACGAGGAGGTGATGACGGTCTGCAATGAGATCCAGGAGCTCAACCCGCTGGATCTGGACTCAGAGGACGCCGACGATGAGGGGCACGCGCAGGCTGCTTGCTGCGGCGAAGAGGGGAGTCTTTGCGGCTCTGCGTGCCACCGAGACGCGGCGCAGTCAGCGGCGCACGCCCGGACAGCGAGCGCTCTCCACGGCTGCTCTCCCCTCGAGGACGACAGCAAGGAACCGGAACCCTCCTACTACCGAAGCTGCTGCATGGAGGCTTCCCCCGTGCCACCCCGTGACCAGTTTCTTGCAAACAGCAGCGCGCACTGCAACAAAACCACAGTGCTGGATTTGGACACGCATGTGGTGACCACGGTGGAGAACGGCTACCTCCACCAGGACTGCTGTTGTGACGCGCCCCAGTGCAGCCAGGGCGCGCAGTCCCCGGCCAAGAAACGGAAGGTTGAGTTCGGTTGTTGTATATCCGACGTTGAAGAAATATCGGATTTTACAGCGGCTCGCAAAAGGGCGAAACGCGAGGACTGTTCCTTCTCCGGCCTGGACTACACGGACACGTCCAACATCTCCAACCTGATCTCCATCTTCGGCTCGGGGTTTTCAGGGCTGCTGAGCAGACAGGCGGACTTGGAACAGATCTGTAGCAAGCAGGTCCTGGCCAGTCTGGGAGCATGGACCCGGGCGATTGTGGCTTTTTGAATAGAACACTTTATTGTAGGGGGGACCGGGGTCAGTTGTAACATGTTTTTCCACAAAGTGTTACTAAACAAAATCCAGTTGAGAACTATTTTCTACTGCCGGTTTAATTGGGCACTCAGGAGAATGGTCCTGTTAGCAAAGAAACGTTTCCATACTGTTCTCC
The DNA here is from genome assembly GCF_021292245.1 of Micropterus dolomieu. Classification (NCBI taxonomy): domain Eukaryota; kingdom Metazoa; phylum Chordata; class Actinopteri; order Centrarchiformes; family Centrarchidae; genus Micropterus; species Micropterus dolomieu. The sequence continues at coordinate 27,854,721 of NC_060162.1, read as the reverse complement.
TAGAAGGTTTACATCTACAACAACTTCATGTTGAAAAAGATGTAATTTGTGGAACCTTAAAGGACCCTTCAGCAAATGTTATGTGGAGACATTTCTCAAATGACCACACAAAAATTAGTAAACGTTCCATGACAGAACATTTTCTGAAATCTTCTGGGAATGTTTATAGGACAGGTAAATCAAACCAAAACGTTCTCTGAAGGTTACAGAAAATAAATGGGAACCTTAGGGGAACGTTACCCATTCACTGGGAAAACTCAGTTTCCGCAGTTCCACATCCTGTCTATGTGTTCTTTGTGGTACTATCATAACTTCATTTTTGAACATTACAAATTCTGAACATTAGCTAAATCAGTATTAGCATGTGTTACAAGTGACCCCACAGTGTCAGCCATAGTAAGATGCCATGTGCTAAAATTACAACTCTGACATTAGCCAACCTCGGTACAGAGTCAAAATATACAGCAGATAAAAGTATCAAGAATTATACCTCAAAGCACAGCTTTGTCTTAAAAATCAATAACATATGTGAGTGCGGTTCATTGGTGTGCACTGGGTGACATCACTCACATGTGTTTCTGATTGGAGGCGTTACAATGGAACCCGGTCTCCCCTACAAGGTCTAAATCAACTTTATTTTTGTAGGAAAAAGAAAAGTTATTTAAAAATTGGAGCATTTTAATGACAGTAGTTTTGGCTGGGAGAGGAAAGAGTTTGTGCCATATGTATGATGTACAGGCTCCTGTTTTCAGAATAGGAGATACATGTCTACAGAATACTACACTTTTGTGACTGATGAAATGGATTGACTTCCTTTGCCTTAAATCCAATGCACACACTGCTAGCTATTGTTATAAATTGAAAGTTACTGAATGTCTCTCCTTGTCCCGGGCTGAGGAGCCTTTTGGGAAAAACAGCATCTCCTGAAATGGACCTTGCACATTCTGAGCAGTTTGTTGTCATGTGAAACACCACATTCAAGACTCCCTCCTAGACACTTTTGAGGTACATGGACTGAACCAGCTCATATCACTTAATGGAGTGCCAACACTTAAATTCTGTAACACTTTTTGGGCTATTACTGTGGTCATCACCTCACCTCCACTCCCGGTGTGTGATAGTAAACAGTCCGGGTTATTTTGGCAGTTTGAGATCCTCTCCTAATCATGGTTGTTGCTCAAAGCCTTCACAGCAATTCATAATTCCAAAAGGCCGTGGTTTTGTGAGTTTTACTTGTTTTGTAAAAGAATGATCTTAGTCCTTTTGTTTTAAAAAGGCAAACTCATGATTTAGCCATAACCTGAGAATCCACACATTAGCTTTATGAGCACTATGTGTACCAAAATAAAGAGAGTATTCAGCCATTCTCTACACATTTTGTTGTTATTCTTGTATTTTTGTGCTTACTAAATTGTATATCACCGGGTAAAACTGTTCCAGAAAATATTTGTTAAAAATGTATAATCTTAATAAAAAATGAAAATCTTAACTGTTGTGTTTGACTGCAGTTATGAAGCCGTTGTGATTAAAGAATGACCGTTGTCACACATTCTACCATTATGAAAAACACACTTTGTAATACAGCTAAGTAAGAAAACCTTTATAAAGGCTTTATAAGTTGTAAGTAATGGCTTTGATACCGTTTATGAATGCTTTATAGATCAGTTATAGGCCATTGTTAAAAACATCTGTTTTCACAAGGTGAACATTTTCTTTGTCTGGTGTGTCGCCGAACTAATTAAACAAATGTTTTTGTTACTTTTGGACAAAGCCAGGCCAGCTGTTTCCCCCGTTTTCAGTCTTTGAGCTAAACCAACCGTCTGCCGGCTGTAACCTTATATTTAACGGACAGACGTTAAGTGTTGATATTTTCATCTAACGCTCTGGCAGAAAGCAAATAACAGGATTTCCTATAATGCCAACTGTTCCTTTAACAAGTTGTTAATTAATGGATTGTGGTCCAGATTCTGCACAAGCCTTTTCCACAAACCTGGAAACCTAGAAGTCTTAATGAGTTGTAACTGATTTACAAATCATTGCTAAATTAATTAATAAAGCCATTAGTACAAACTTATAAACCAAAATAATATATTGCATATATAATACTGTCCCATAAAATACTTCAAAAATTAATTATACATAAAACAATTTTCTGGGCTTTCATCTGCATGAAATGAAAGTGGAGTTTGCATGTAATATTTGTTCCATTCATTACGATATACATTATTACATACTTGGGTCACAAGATGACAACTGAGTTATTTCCATGAGCAAACTCTACCGTGAGAGGCACTTGAAAGCTAGTAAGTGGACATTCAGTTAATTATTAATCTTTTTTTGGTCAAAATGCTCCCACAAACTACTGCCTCTTAAAATCACCAGCTCAACTGCCTCCTGTGTGACACAAGCTGAGCCTCATAACTTCATGAACTGCAGGGCTGTTGTATTGGATTGCCTTATATTGTACTGGGGGTTTTGTTTTTCTGTTCAGTGTATATAGTAGGTACTGCAAAAATACTGCTTTTTGGTTGCAAATAATAAATCATCAATACTCAGTAATCTAACATAGGCAAGATGTGTCTCTGTGCTAAATGATTAACATAACATCATAAAAAGGCCCCTTCTTCATTTTTGCCACCTGCCCCCGTTAGCCTACTCTTTGCATCTCAGCCTGGAATTTCCTCCCCCTAGCAAAACTCTGAGTCCTGTTATCTCTGCTCTGTGCCACTTGGTGGTGATCTTTAAAATCAATGAATGAAGATATCAGTAGGGTTGTGTATGCAGAGCAGAGCCACCTCAGCCTGACCCTCCCTCAAACTTTCCACTCACCAGCCCCCACCCCTCTTGATACCATCCTCCTCCTCCTCCTCCTCCTCCTCTGCTCTTTCATGCTCCTCCTCTTCCCGGCTGGCTCATTTTTCTGCCTCTTGAGTGAGGCATCGCTCTGCCTCAACACTTCACATACACTGCTGCTCGTTTGCTCCTCCAGCTCCGCAGGCTTTTTCCAGCTGCCACTACCCATAACAACGGGCAGCGGGTAGTTTGTAATTGAAGTGGCAATATGAACAATGCATTGTGTAAGCATGCAGAAATGGGATTTAGGAAGATTCAACATCTAATTACTGCATTAATGTACAACATATTTGCTTGGAAATAAAAATTCCAACAGAACAAAAACATGAAATGGTTTCAGAAACAAACCATGGCTCAGCCCTCTTGCTACTGACAAATGGTGTCGACAATGGGTTTGTTTCAAGGTGTATAAACAGCTCCTCCATCTGGATTGGGAAAGACTGACACCCATGGACACACAACCAAAATCTTTGATTTATTTTGATGATTTTTTTCTTGACTTTATGTCCCATATCTGTCTTTGCATTCAGTTTTTTCCCCCCTCAGTGTTCTGATTGGGTTTGGTTTGATTCTGTTATTAGAATCTGAAGGAGCTTTATTGCCAAGTAGTGTTTCACACATATGAGGAATTTGCTTTGGTGATAAGGTGCTACACGTAGACAAACATACAGTTGACATAAATAAATGTAGAAATATAAAAATATGAAAACTATAAGAATGCACACGTAGACAAATATTACATAAATAATTGAAATATAAAAATATAGAACAACAACGATTAAAATAACAACAAATATGTACTATGTGCCAGGTTTGTGCATGATATGAAATTAAATAATATTTACACATTCAGAGACATTTGCATTATTGCATTAAAGTATTGTATATCTAATACAGGTTGTGTAAAATAAATAAGTGTAAATAAAGTATCCAAATTGAGTAGTGTATGGAACATGACTATGTGAAGACAAAATATAAATAAAATTATACATTTGAAGCATGATTTAGGATAAAAACACTGAAAGTCAACTGTGTTTTTATTTATTTCTCTTATTACCTGATCCACACTACAGGACAACACCAGGTGGCAGAGGTGCCGTGAGGGGGTGGTGACTAGTGTTGGTGTGTGGGGATGCTGGGAGGAGGGGTAGACAACAGAGGGAGGGGGTGAGGGGGCTTGGCAGGGGGGAGGGAGGCAAGTGCTTTGTCAGGAGAGGGGGTTGATGTGTTGGGGGTTTTAAACAGAGGGGGGTTAGGCCACATGTGACAGCAGGAGGGGGGGTGGGGTGGTGGCCTGTGGGGAATAGGTGTACTGGGAGGGGGAGGCAGACTGTGGCAGCAGAGATCGTACAGGTCAGCCAGGTTGCACTGAGGTCTGTGGGGGGAGGGCAGGGGAAGTGGAGGTCAGAAGGATCTGATGCAGACCAGGTCTAGTCTAATGCGGGCACATCTGAAAACTCTCCCTTTTTAAACGCTGTTGGTTGTCCATGTAAACTATGCTGGTGTTTTTCAAAAGTTTTCTCCAGATTGGATCCGTTAGAACTCTGACGTCACACTGCTGTGAACAGAGTGAAATGATCTTCTGATGGTCAAGCTTTCATAGATGTGGTGAATCAACCCTTTAACGTGGCTGTTGCTTTCAGAATTCAGCTCAAACCCCCTCCTTGTGGTTTACAAAGCACTTGCTGGTCTGGCTCCGCAGTATGTCTCAGACATGCTGTCAGTTTACAACCCCAGCAGATCTCTCCGGTCGCACGGTAGCAACTCCTCCATATTTCTGGAGCACCTTTAAAGTGCAGTGAGATGGTATTCAGCATTTATGCACCTAAGACATAGAACAGTGTGCCTGCTGATCTTAGACATGCTCCGGCACTGGGTTCTTTTAAAACCCAACCAAAGACCTTGCTTTTCACTCGAGCTTTTTCTTAAATGAACACAATGCATTTTCTTGTTTGGACTTGGACGTGTATGTATATGTATTTTTATTTATGTGTATGTATGCATAGGTGTCTGTTTTTATGTACACGTGCCCTGAACTGCTTTTGTATGATATGGTGCTGTAGAAATAAACCTGAATTTAATTTAATCAAAAAAGTGAAGGTGTTTGGTCATAAACCAAAAACAACAAATTGAAGTTTTGACCTGAAGATGGCACTAGATGAAAAGTCAGCGGATCATCAAGTTTTTAAGATTCATCCTCTGGGGACCCTGAATATCTGTACAAAAGTTCATGGCAATCCATCCATTAGTTATTGAGATAATTCAGTCTGGACCAAAGTTGTGACTGACGGAACAACACCGCTGTCCCAAGAACCCCACGTCTAGAAAATTCAACAGCAACATGTCGTTGTAAAAACAATGTCTTGGTCACTCTGGATAACCCACAGACTGTGAACACTTTTCTCTGGAACTAGTGAAATCTGTTCACTGGAAGGAGCCCATTTGAAGCCTGGCTACAGTGTGGCTCGATACTGAACTGTACCGTTAGAGGTTAGAAATGTTATATTCTAATAAAACACCTCTGTAATCTGGTTGCAACAGAATAAAACAGTCACTGGTTAGCCTTAGTTTATTTATGACCATGAGTCACCATGATGGTGCCAGTAGCAACCGGGGGGGCTTGATGAAGCCTGAGTTTTAATTAATTCATTGTTGTTGTCATATCTTAAACAGTAGCTCAACACCAGGCTGAAAAGCAGTGTGCTTTGCTGATTACCTCAGACCACAGCCAGCATCACTGTTGGGGGTGGAGTGGTCAGAAGTGTGCTTTGTTGCACCTGTAATCACACCCAGCAGTGATGTCACCGGGTCCTGGAGTATACCTGTACGTCACTGCAGCAAGGTGAGAAGTCAAACCACTGGAGGTCAGCAAAAACAACATTTTCAGCGGGTGTTAAGGTTCTCTTTGATTGTGTTTTTATGTTGCGCAGCACTTGGTAATGTGCACTCTGTAGATAAAGTGTAATTATCATAGGAAAACAGGATTTACCTGGGACAAATGTACCTACAGCTTTCAGACTGACTCAGGGCTTAAGAAATAAAGTGAAAGAAATTTGTGAAATAAAGTGTCGAGAAAAACTCTTAGCAAACACAAAGGAGCTGCTGATGACTTGCATATTAAATGAAAATACAGTAACTGTCCTATTTAATGAATGAACAACAGGCCACAGCCACATAATTATATTTTACACAAGATGACATAGATTCAGCTACGCCCCAAAAGGGTTGCACTCTTATTTGCATACTGAAGAAAACACAGACCACACCCACATTTACATATGGGCCACTCCCCATTTTTTAGGTAGGTAGGTACATTTATTGATTATAATATAACAGGTTATATAGTGAAATTGAGTTTTGTAACTCCATTCTGCTACATAGATAAACACTTTCACAGATAAAAGTAAAAAATCCTTCAGGCAGAAATCCATTTTGAAGACAAACCACACCCCCATTATAACATTCAACGAACCGGGACCCGCCCCCACTTGAATATTAAATAGCCCCTTGGACCATATTGCATATTGATATCTAGGTTATGCCCTTATTTGCATATGGGGACAAACTAATGGTTATTTTCATATCATCATCAAAACAAATTAGGTCACAGTCTAACTTACATGTTTAGAGCTTTAAGAAAATGAGCCATGCTTTCAGAAAACATAAAATAGGCCACACCCATGAGGAAATTCTCCAGGAAGAAAATAAATTAAAGTTGCTTTGTATGTAAATTTTAAAATGATAACTATCTTATAAAAACTCAGATAAAGATAGTAAATCCTGAATATTACCCAATCTATTTGCCAATGAGTCCATTTGGGGTCACTGTACCTTTGATTCTCTTGCAGTAACGCGTTGAACTTATTGGCTACGGGACTCCACGGTGATCAATTATTGTTAATTTTTTTTTAATGTAAACCTTTTGTGTATTTCCCGTGTCTAGCTCTTTGGGCAATAACCAGTGACTCTGTTGGTAGACAGTCGGTTATTCATTACAGGGTGGGTGGTTCCTGTCCACATGTTGAAGTGCCTTTGAGCAAGGCACTGAACCCCAATTTGCGCCCGATGAAATGTGTATGGGAAAAAATGTTAAGTGGCTTTGGACAAATGTGGACTGTAAACACTGGGATAAATGCAGACTGGATGTTCGTGTGGAGCATGTGCTGCGGCTCTCCAATGGAAGAATATAAGAATAAAAGATACTCTGCAAGTAAAAGTCCTGCATTTTAAATCACACTTAAGTACAATACATGTTTAAATTTACTTAGTTACTTTCAACCAGTGCTCTCCATCTTACGCCTGCAGCTGCATCCCATTTCAGAAACTGCCTCCTTGGAAGTCCACATTTCAAGCCCAGACATGTGAGAACGGGTCGACGCAGCTGTCTCATTCCAAACATTCCTCCAAACGAGGCCAACAAATTCAGCCTTTTGTTCTTCGGATTTGTACCCCCAAATCCATCATACACACTCAGTTGTGAATCTTGAATTCAGGCAGCCCTTATGGACTCATAAAGTCGGCCATTTCTTTGTTTCTTGCTAAGACCTGAAGGGTAAATCCCAGTTGTAGACCAGTTCTGTGATACTACAAAATTACTAGTTGTGAACTTTCACTTCAGTTCAATGCAATACTTCTAAATTGACAATATAACTTAAACTTCTCCATCACAGTGTGCAAACAGTAGTACGGTTGGGAGTGCATGCCACAGAAAAACAGTTAGCATACTAACTGGTTTACAAATCCACCAGTGTGCTTGTTAGAACACGCACATTGATTTTTTGGGATGTTGACTGCTGGTATGAGCAACATATTCAGTGGAGTTTCTGCCTGGCATCCAGTGGACCAGTTCATATGACATACTTAACACTGACTGATCACAAAGTAAATACCACCTGAATGTCAGACTTTGTAAGTTGAAGAGGACTGCTTGAATGCACCAGTGCTTTTTTCCTCTGAAAGTCAAGGAGCAAGAGCTCATGATACTATGTTGATTCATCTGTAGAGCCCCTCATCTGGGGAGGTTTCCCTCGTCTAAAGGACACACCTTCACAGGCATCATCATAAAACAAGCCTTTAGCCTTTGCTGTGCTTTATTCCACCACTCTGCAACGTAGACCAACATCGTGTATGTAAGGGGAATTCCACCTCAGTCTTTATGAGGACTCAGTAAGTACAGAAAAGGACTGTTGCATGTTGTTTTGGAATTAATTTGCCATGAATCGGAGTTCCCCTACTCCTGGTAACCACATCTGTTTAAAAAAAATAAATAAATCACCCTTCACATGGAGGAGTAGTTAAAGTATCCTGACTCATGCAATATTCAACACTTTCTCCACTCATCTCAAAATCCATCTGCCTCACGTCTGGGTTCATCTCTGGGTCACAAGCAAGTATTTTTCCAATAAAGTAACAGGTCTCATAAAAGAGCCACTCAAACAGAATAATTCTTACATCTTACTTTGAATTTTTTCTTGCGTATGAACAGCACTCATTAGTGTTCCAGATCCGGCGCATGAGTCTTACAGTACAACTGTCATTTGACCTGAAATCTTATAGCCATATTAAAAAATAACTTAAACTAATGCATTATGTATATTCTGTTCAGCATACTGTATTAACTTCAGCATCAGGGCTGTCAATTTACTCAGAGCTCTTTTAGATTTTGGGATTTTCAGTGACATATTTCAACACTATTTATCCATTTCAGTAGTTTCTGGGAAAATTCAGCTGCCTCAGCGTCTTTAAGCAGGTTTCTGTTCAGTGTCATCATGTTATAACACCTGACAATGTAACACTACCTACTGCAGGCTATAATATTCTCTCATCTCCATGACTGTCACATGACCACCTCTCAGTCATGGGCTGCTTTCCTGTAGAAAGACATTTTTTAGCATTTAACTTCATATGAAATCATTCCAACTTTACACAGCACACATCACAGCGCGGCTCTGATGAGATGTTGTGACAGCTGTACTATAATATTCATTAGATCCCAAATGAAATCGCATTTTTTGCGGCCTAAATGTGCAAACGTTAATGTGTAATATGGGTATCATGCATGGGCCTGGCAAATTAGCTCACCAGTGCTAAAGAGCAGGTTCCGAGACACGTTTCACCAAAAAGTATGAAATTTTTGTGGCAGATGTATCATATACAGATGAACAAAAACGCATCTTGGAGTGAAGCCAAATACCAAACAGGAAGTGCCTTTTGCAATCAAAATTAATTAATTACCAAGTTATCAAGGTTTAATTTTTCATCCAGTGTCATCAAATGGATACAATCGTACCTTTTAGATAGAAAATAATGTGTTCACATAGACCATAAAACTTCCCGAATGACTGATAATGACTTAGGTCTACCTCATGGTTCAACCTTGGGTCCTCTGTTGTTCTGTCTGTATATTAATGACCTACCTGAAGTTTGTCTTTTTGCAGTAACTTGTCAGATGTACGCTGATGATACGGTCATATATATATATAACAAAACAAGAAGCAAGCTGCTAAGGAACTATCAGCTTCTATGTTCAATATCTCTAATTGGCTAACAAACTCTTGTTTACATCTTAATACCAGCAAAACTGTATGCATGTTCTTTTCAAAATCTGCAAATAAAGATCCAGACCCAGAGGTTACTGTAGCAGGAAGAACAGTCAGTTGTGCATGAGTTTAAGTATTTAGGTATAATATTAGAGACACAACTGACATTTAAATCACAAGTTAAAAAAGTATTAAACAGGATTAAATTTAATTTGGTAAATTTTAGACACATTAGGAGTAATTTAACTACAGAGGCCTCAAAGTTCTACATCAATGCCATGATATTGTCACATATGAACTACTGTATAACCAGCTGGACGCAGACAGGAAGGACTGCATTACAGTCAGTAGAAACAGTTTATAAGCAGACTTTGAAAACAATGGATAATAAGTCAAATTCATATCATCATTTCTTGTTTTTTTAAACTGGGAAAATATGGTCAAGTTTGCTGATATCTTGCTTGTGTATAAAATGTTCCATGGTTTAGCCCCCCCCTCCCCTCCACTCAATGAATTGGTTACACAGCATCTTAACTCATCTACCACAGCTACATCCAGAGGTGACTGTAAAATACCATATAGGAAAAGTTCCTTCGGACAGTCAGCCTTTTCCTGCAGAGCAGCGTGTACCTGGAATACGATACCTACAGAATTAAGAAACATTTCTTCTCTTACCACCTTTTCAAAAGCTATAAAACAGTGGTTACTGGACAATCAAATATGTAATTATAATGTGCAGTAATGCTTTTGTAATTGTTTTTATATATTCCTGTGCTCACATGTCGATGTATTCTAAGTGTCATATTATTTGTGCTTGTCTAATTTTGTCTGTGCTTATGTAATTTGTGTTTTAATGTTTTATCCATGCTTCTGTGTTGTCAACTTATGACTTTAAGTGTTTTTTTTTTTATGTTGTCTGTACGCCATGTTTTAATGTTTTATAACATCAACCTGCCAGGGACTCCAGATGAAAATTAGTCTGCATGGCTAAATCTGGCTCATTTACATTTGGGCACTGTCCCTTTTAAATAAAAATAAAATAAATAAAAATAAACAAAGGCACTGACGATGAAAAGTTGTACTTTTGAGTTTGCGCTGAGGGTCATGTCCGTGGTGTAGCGTTGAAAGTCAATGATTCACCATGAAACAGGAAATTATTGTAACTTCAGTGTACATGCTCAAATCTGTACCACATTTTACATGATTGACAACAGTCTCGCACTAAAGACCTCCATCTATCAATATTCACTCAAAGTCATAGCACAACCTACCGGCAACAGGATTGTTTTACGTTGTGATGAACTACTAACAGGTTGGCCACATCCACTTCAAAATTGTCTAAGAAAAACCTTAACACATTGATGATACTACGTTGTGAAGCTAGCGAGTTTTCTAGCACAAGTTCCTTTAACAGTATTCACTCATAGTGAAAGTGCCACCTACTGGCAACAGGCAGTAAGCTCTGTGTGACAATCATCACGTGATTTACCTAACATTTTCAGTGTGTTTCACAATGGGACTTAAGATGTAATTACAGAATGTTCTTTAGCGCCACATAGGGGACAAAGGAAATTATTATATAAATTTTTATCCTTACGTGGTGATTATGTTGGAGTCTGTGTTGTGCTATAGCTATAGCTTAAGCTATAGCTAAACATTCCAACTGAAACACATGCAGAATTCAACACACATTTAACACTGGAGTCAAATCAGGGGTAATAAAAATACTAGGTTGAGAATTTTGAGAAGAAAAGCTGCACAGCACAACCATCAGAATTTATTCAAGTATGGTTTACAATTTTACCATAACTGAACTGATTAAAAAATGGAATAAACTAAACAAGACTGGAGTAAGCTGGGACTACGATGAAGTCATGGGAGCTAACTATTGACAGTGACTGGTAAGGGCCAGATAGGTGAAGGAAAAATAAAACTACCAACAAAGATTTTATGCAAAGATTCCAATCTCATGAAATTCTGCTGTTGCTTCTGTCGTTTTTAGTGAGCTTGTCATTTGCCCCTTCTCAAACAACATAATTAGGCTACTGTAACAACTGCTGTAGGTGTTCCTTTAAACTACATTGAGTAACGTAGGTCCATTTTAGCTTGGGTAAATGTCTACGCCATTGTCTCATGAATTGATCTCGCATTCCAAAACAAATCCAAAAGCAATTGTTTAATTATGTCATGGTTATGATAGTATTAATCTTGCAAAAATTATCTTAGCATTAGTAAATAAAACCATCAGGGGCTAAAATTGATTTGGCAGTTTGGCGAAAGGGCCCAACCTATGTTGTAATCACTAGCATGGTAACGTTAACGTTAATGGAGTAGTCCAGAACTCTAACGTCAGTCATGTTACACAAGTGGAATTTGGAGTAACAAGACTGCTAGCTAACGTTAATGTGGAGAGCTGTTTTCTCAGAGAACTTGGCCATCTTAAGTCTTATTCTTCTGCCAAGCACAGAAGGGGTGTGACTTTGTCCTGTGACTGTCTTCACAGACCAAGAGCCCCACCCCACTGTAAAAAAAAACAAAAACTCACTGGATCTACAAAAATGACCTATTTTGGATTCAAAATGGCCATTTTTGCCAGAGGAATATAGCGTTTGGATGAGCTTTTATGGAAGCTTTAAAAATATATTCTCTGAGCAAGACAGTGACATGTGAGGACATTTGGTTAAAGGAAAAAACACTGAAACACAGTTATTTCTTAGCAAATTCTTAAAGTGATTTACATGTTGAATGTGAAATGGGCAATTAAAATATTGGTACATTTGCAAAAAAATTAAACATTTGGCCTTAAAAGCAAAACCAAAAAAACAACAACCTAAAATTGAAGAAGAAACTATGACAAAGTCTTATTTGCATCACCTCACTCTGAATAAGCCTACTGCTCATGAGGATCCAAACTATGAGGTAAATTCAAACATTAAATGGTAACTTAGGTATTTTTCAACTTGGACCCCATTTTTCCCACATTCTTGGGTCTATTTGTGCTAATTGGGACAACATATTTTGAAACTGGTCCAGTACTGAGCGAGCACGCTGCAGTCGGCAGCAGGGAGACAGGACTGCAACATAATCCTTTCAGGCAATAACAACCTGTGAAAGTACGTCCACTAAAGTGCTTGTTTTTGCCACTGACGGCCTCAGATTGTTATTACAAGTCTGACAACATTGTGGAAAGGATCCCTACAGAGATAGACTTTTTTAAAGAGTAAGATCCTTTTTGTTTAACCAGAAACAGTCACTATTTCAATCTCGTCAAAGCCACCAGAATCCAAAAAAAATAGTAATCCTTCTCTGGTCTACCACTGCCTTGATCGTTTAGTTTGTGTTATTGTGTGACTTTGGGGTTTTTAACTCTTTAAAACAAAGTCACATAATAACACAAACTAACCGACCGAGGCAGCGGTAGACCAGCAACTCCCATGTTCTGCGAGGTAAAATTACTGTTTTTATCAATGGAGTCTGGTGGCCTGATGAGAGCGATATAGCAACTGTTTCTGGTTAGACGGAGCTTGCGAGGATTACATTACAGCCCTGTCTCGCTGCTGCCGACTGCAGTGCACTTGCTTCATACTGGACCAGTTTCAAAATATGTTGTCCCAATTTCACACAGACACAAACACATGGGAAAATAAGGTCCAGGTTGAAAAATACTGAAGTTACCCTTTAAGCATCAATGAGCACACTTCTACAAGTAAATACCACCATCCCTCCAAAAAGGAGCCAGATTCAAACTCTAAGCATTTTATAAATAAAATGTCAAAAATATAAAGATGCGCCAAAATCACAAAGGCCATCCTCAACATGCTCTGCATTAAGGTTATGGATGACCAACAAGCTTTCATGACCACATGTGTGCACATGTGGAGACGCATGTGTCAAACTACATGTGGTTGATTTTTGCTATCGTTGTGTTTGCATGTGAGGATGCCAGAGGGAGGGAAAACTGTTGGGACTTTGGTCTTTCCATCGGGTGCGCGGCATGAGCGTCAAGGCTTCGTTGGCTGGATGGACAGCAGGCTACCAAATTTGAAGTGCTGAATCACAGGGAACTTCTCCAAGCACTGGAATGGGAGGAGAAAAAGAGAAAGGCAGTCTTTAACTAACATGAGAAAAAAAACAAACCAAAAGCTAGCAGATAAGCAAAAGATAACTAACTTAAAAAAAATAACTTTGTCATATTTGCTTAAACTGTCACTATATCCTGACAGTGCATGAGACCGATAATCTGTCAACAAATCCGGTTCCTCTGGCTCCTCCTACTGCTCCCAATTCCATTTGCAAGAATCCAGAGTCAAAGCAACCAATCAGAGCCAGGAGCAGTCTGCGTTAGAGTTAGATGCCCACTGCTCCTTGTGCATGCTCTCCTTAGTCAAGCTCAATATCTTCAGAAGTTTTGCAAACACAAAGTCTGAGAAATAACCAGCAGCAATGAAGGAACTGCCCGTCCCTCCTTTGAACAACAGCGTATAGTACAAAACACGTCTGAACACGCCCCGGCTCCACATGGAGTTTCGGGCTCTTTATGTTTTACGCCATGGTGCGCGTATTGACGGACGAGTGGCAAAGAGGCAGGATGACAAACAGAGGGGAATAACTTTTCATCCTGCTGTTAGAAGTTGTTGCACTCCCTGTAAAGCCTGTGCTGCACTGCCCTGGGCCGTAATGTGTTTGAGGGGCGTCTTTGAGAAGACGAGACAAAGCAAGAGGGACCAGGGTCTTGGCGATGCTCTTGCCATGAAGAGCAAGCCCTACAACAAGACGAGGTTTCGCAGGGCAACTGACTCCTTCTGCAGCATAACAACTTGTGGGGTTAGTAGGCGTGGCTTAGCAGAGTGATACGCGCAACAGAGAGAGACACGGATGGTTTTGCATTAGCTTAACTTTCTGAAACTGAAAATCTGACAATAATAACAACTCTTTTTTTAGTCTTCATACAGCTACTTGAGTCACTCACTCGGTGTACAACTAAGTGCAAAAACACAAATGCATTTCAGAAATACTGTCCTAAACACTGTAAGTGTGCGCCATCAGGACTCAAAGCATTTGTCACTACAAAAATGTGCACAAGACATAGAAATGTACACTCTTGTGAGAATAAATAAATTTACATTTACATATTTAGCTGACGCTTTTATCCAAAGCGACTTACAATTGCTGTACATGTCAGAGGTTGCACGCCTCTGGAGCAACTAGGGGTTAAGTGTCTTGCTCAGGGACACAATGGTGGATGTCTCCTACTAAACAAAATCCGAAATACTACTAAAATTATGTACATCAATAGAATAATGCCCAACTATTTTATTTATTTAGTTAAATAGAGACAGAGCACATTGATGAACTTTTTTTTGTTGCAAGAATCATTCTATTGTTACAGTATTTTTTGCCACTTTGAACTGTTTATTATTATATGTTACCAGTGCATCCTCAAATATCCCATACATAAGTTGATATAATATTGTGTGATATTTTTATTGCGATTTTTTTTAACCTAATTGTGGTGGGAGGAAGGCGAGATCAATTTCAAAGCAGTAACTCTTGGTTTCTACTTGATGCATTTTCAATTATTTCAGGATTCATTTCAGATGCATTGGTTACCTATAATCATTATGTATTAAGCTGACCAAATATAAATATCTTATCCTTCATCACTTAGGTTTGTCCCTGAAAATAAGGTGTAGAGGTTGTGGCAGCGTGTGGTTGACATGGACTTTCCGTTGTTTGGGGTTTATTGACAGGATATAATACACACTGAGTAAAGCCCAAATGCACACACTTAACCTTGACCTAAACTGTTGCTGTTCACTCTCCCCTCTGGCTTTTCACTATGAACGTGTTCAAAATGGCTGTGGACCAACCCAGAGGAGGCTCTTTGTGCGTACTGACATGGACCCAGTTTTGGGGAGCATGGGTGGGGGTTTCGGGTGTCTGCAGTGGGGGTTGGGAGTCTGTGCTGGGAACACACAGTGGAATTGAACTCGTGCTCTGTCTGTGCAATGACACTATCAGTCATGATCATTATGATCATCTGGGTGGAAATAGGGTGGAATAACGTGCCTCTGAGAACTTTTGTCTAAACAGATAATCAATGAAAATTTGTAAAATCGTGTGCCTGTCAATTAAATCTATGTTAATAGAATAGCGTTATGGCAAAACCCATTGAGGACATGTCTCCTAACTTACTCTACATAGTCATTTGTCTATATCGTTATAATAGTTCCTTAGCACTTGTAGTCCATCAAGTCACACTTCACATACTGCTGACCCTTTTCTACAGAATACTGTAATGTTTAAAACATAAGTATGACGGATGGTACCAGCTCAACTCCTTGCATCTCTACTCGCCTTTTTTGGTTTTCCATCAAATCTGCTACCTGGTAGATTTTTTGGTATCACCTCCGTTGAGTTTCCAAGGCAGCTGAGGCGATGCTAAAAGGTGACGTGAAAACACTACAGACAACTGATCGGTCAGATAGTCACTATTCACTATCATAATTGCGAGCACCAGACAAGGTGTCACGAACAAACCTGCCATTTTAAAGTAGTTTAGTCAGAGCTTGTGTGATAATAGGCCAGCCAAGGCTTTTTTGGGGAAAAAAAGTAAGCGTTTTTGAATGTGTTGCGTTCTTTCCAGACAGTCTGGATTTCATTAATTTCCTTTTAATATGTAAATTAATGTATTGAGAAAACAACTAGCTTGTTTTTTGGCAGCGATAAATCAGAGATGATGCTCACTGTGAAAAATTATTCATCTCAAGCAAATTCAAGTCTGTACAAGTTAACTTTCTTCAGTGCAGTGACATGCACTGAGCCCAATGGATGCCTGAAAAAACAACAGTCGTACATAACTTGTAGTAAATTAACGCTAGTAGGGTCCTTTAAAATGTATAGGTGAGAGCTGAGTGGCCAATGTTTTATAGCATGGACAACACATGCTGTGTTAATCTGTGTAATCCATTCAAGTTAAGCTAACAGGCCAAGTCTTTTGTGTCATCTCACACATTCAGTTTATGTTCCAAATAAGCATCAAGGTCCCAAAATCGCCTTCTCACTTCAACAGAAAATGGTGAATTCTGGTCTTTCTAGGCCTTTTACAACTCTCTGCCTGAAACCCTGTGTGGGGCCAGGAAAAGGGAGAGAGGAATGCAAGTCTGCTGATGGTTGCTCCAGGCTTGGAGGAAGGTCGGGACAGAGGGAGGGGAGGATTTAATGAAGGGAGCAGCGGTGGGGGTAGGGGGGGGGACGCAGACAGCTTGGCCCCTCAGCTCTTTGGGAAGACTCACAGGCTGCTCTGGAAAACACAGGATGTGGGCATGCAGGCGGGGAGAACGGGCTTAGACATTCCCCCCGACCCCACCCCCATCCGCCCACACACACACACACACACACATCCATTCTTTCCATTCCTCTCTTAACCCTTTCCTGCCTCTCTCCTCTACTACCCAAAGAACCAGTCTGTTAGGGCTTCTTGCTCAAAAGGAACCCGTTTTTTTATGCGCATTTTGAAGTATTGCATTACAAATTTTGATAGAAACGGCAACATTCAAAAAAAATCCTTAATTTCGCAATACTGTTTTTAAGCTAGCTTTAAGTGGTTTTTGCCTTTGTCAAAAAAGAGTTAATGCGTTAAATGGAAGATGGAAACACTTTTGCCGAATAAGTTCTGACGTAGTAAACTTGTAACTCACGTCTGATCTGTCGGCGTCTTGCCGGATATTCCCACAACTCGCAGAGACATGGCTGGTAGCAGCTTGTCCGCTTGAAACACATTCCTAAAGATCTCTCTCTAATTTTCTGAGATCCATGGTCCTCAGGTCCATGCGACTGGTTTTGTTTCTGGTTTGGAACCCATACGGCGTCTTTATTACAGCCATGTGTGACGTCATCTGCTGACATAACTACGCTTGCCGTAGCCTGGTTTATTCGCTCCAAACCAGCTGATGGAAACGAGTCAATTTCGCATTCTTTTTAGCGAAATTTCAAAAGTCCGCTTAAAATTTGCTTGACAACTAGATGGAAACATGGCTACAGTTGACTTTCAGAAGTATTTGTATCTTACAAAATCAGGGTGAAGGATTACAAGAAATCCAGTTTACACAGCTATATTTTAGTTTCAAGCTTCTTGACCACGTATTAGCGAACATACTAGTAGGGTTTTTATTTGAAAATGGCAAGACAAAAAATCATAGCACATGCCTCTATCGCCTGGGAACCAGACCAATCTGAGAGCTCATGTTTTATTTGCTCTGGCAGATGTGTCTGGTCCCCCTCCCGTTCAGACAGATTTCCAGCCGACCTGGATCCAGTCGGGCCAATCACAGGCAGCAGGTTAGATACAATGACAGACACAGGAGTACTGTGGAGGCATTTTTGTAAACAACCATGATGGCTGCGCTCCATTGACTCTAATGCAAAAAGAGCCATTTTCTAGCTTTTTTTTGCTGTATTTTTCTAAGATATGGTCAAACGTTGTTCCTGGGGCACTTGTATTACATTTACATTTACTCATTTAGCTGACGCTTTTATCCAAAGCGACTTACAATTGCATGTCAGAGGTCGCACGCCTCTGGAGCAACTAGGGGTTAAGTGTCTTGCTCAGGGACACAATGATGGATGTCTCACAGTGGGAATCGAACCCAGGTCTCCCACACTAAAGGCAAGCATCTTATCTATGCACCATCACCACAGTTACAGTCGCTACACAGAGTAAGTAATAATAAGTCCAGAAAAATGTCGGCTGTGGATTGTTCCTAATGTAATGTTAGTTAGCTAACGCTAGCTAACTTTCTACTTAATGTAACGTAATAAAGCCCTACTGTTCTGCTTTTTAATGATTGTAATAATGAATAAAGGCCCACCCAGCTTTACACGAACAGTGTTGATTCCTTAATATCGTTGTCTTTTGTCTCAATCGTTGGGGGATGCAGTGGTTCACTTGTACTGTGTGATCGGTAGGCTTTAGCTGCTATCTTTGATTTTTTTTTCACGTCTGTTTGAGTCAGTTTGACAGCCTGAATACAACCTTCAAATGTATAATGCAACAGCAAAACTGTCTGCTTCTTTCTGAGATCGCTTGTCAAACAAATTTGACAATATTTCTCTGGAGAGTGCAGTAATAGACAGTGGCAGCGCCGACAGTTTGTTGAACTTAGCAACAGTAACAAAGGCGGGCGGGGCTTAATGAAGGGTCAATTAGTCAGAAACAAAAATGTGGGAAAATAGGGTCCAGGTTGAAAAATACCTTTACTTAACCAAGTCTGTGTCTTGTGTATTCACATTTTTAATTGTTTCAATAAAGATCGATACGCACAGCTGTCTTTCTGCCTCCACAGTGGGTTCACACACAGGAGGGTCTATTCCGAGTACTGTTTAAAAGGTTCAGTGTGTAATATTTCTGAGAATTCATTGACAGAAATGCAATATAAGATCCATAACTATGTTTTCAGTGGTGTGTAAAGACCTTACATAATGAACTGTTATGTTTTTATTACCTTAAAATGAGACATTTATATCTACATAACCGCGGGCACCCCCTGCCATGGACGTCGCAGTATTTTGTCATCATGTTTCTATAATAGCCGACAACAGACAAACAGTGCTACAGAGCGTGTTTCGTCATTGTCATTACCTTCCTGAGACAAACCGCTGATGATTATTATTGGCAATAAAACGGTAACAGCAGCATCGCTCAGATCAGCAGCTAAACTTCTATTGAATACTGCCCTGGTGGAAAACATGTATTTATTTTACTGCTAATAGTGTAACATAACATGACTGTGTGCATATTAAGTGACCAATAATAAATACTTTACAAATTTGTTTGTTTTTTTGGATATTGCTTCTCCACTGTGCACACAAATGTGTTATTTGTCCTTTCACATTAATTTGCCCATTAAAACGATAAACGTTTTAACACAAGCTGAAATTATGGCTGTCAGTACTACTTTCTGTTTGTTGTATTTAAAAAAATTTAAAAAGACATTTTGGTAAGATTTGCAGATTGCTTATCTAATCAATTAAGCAAAGTGAGAGGAGCCTTGATCCTTACCTGACAATGCCTTTGTGATACATGAATGCCTTCATGTATTATGTGGTGTATAATGGACTGTGGTGCAGTGAGGTATATATTTTCCTGTTATCTGTCAGTGGTCATACTTGATGCACTAGATGTGATAGTTTTTGAGATGTTCTTTATTTACTTTGGTATGTTAGTCAAGAAGACCCTCTGTGACACAGGAGTATGAGACATCATGTAGCACTTCATTTCTTGATGTGGCTGTTGTTTATTAATGAACAAATAACAAGAATATTCACAATAAGATATGGTTTTACTGAATAATCAAGTAAATATAATTTCTTAATATATCTATCTAAAGAAGCCTGATTTCTTGACTGGCAGCTCCTGCTATCTCAAAGACGACATCTTTTGTCCTGTCTCAGGCACTGTAGCTATACTACTCACTTGGATTGGGGAGGGGAGGTGCAATTCTTAATCTTCACCACTAGATGTCACTAAGACTTACACACTGAACCTTTAAATATGATATAATATTCATATTAAGACAGTATAATAGGGTTGGGGTTTTGGACTTATTTACGCACTTTAAAAAGATTTATTAAAAGTTTTTTATTTGCAGTCTTATGTGTTGATATTTATATCATAATAGGCTGTATTATAACTTATTAAGAGAAAACCGGTAGTTCTATGTAAAATCAGACATTGAGCACCACCATATAGCCAAAATGGTATGATCCCTCGTTTCATAACGTCTCTGCGAAGATTTGACTCAGAGATTGTCAGTTGAATCAGGCACTGCAGCTGCCTTTATAGAGTATGTACTGTTGCATGCAGTATGCATACAACTGGGAATGCATAATCTGCAGTCAGTAAAGATAGGAGTGGATGGTACAAATACATTCCATTAAATTAATATGATCAGATTATATTTATCAGACTGATAAATTACTGAAGACTTAAGCTGCTCGGTGACAATGAGAGAGAATGAAGCAGTACCTCGGCCTTGTACATTTTGATCAGGCCCTGGTTGACTTTGGACCAGGAAGGAACAGCGCTGATGTTCCACAGCTGGTTGGAGTGTTCAGCAAACGGACCTGTCTTCATCTACAGAAGAGAGAAAGAGTGACAAAGATGAAGTGAGAAAGTACAGGATTTGAGCTTAATGAGGACAACTCTAACCAGTACTGGATTTGACACTATGTTGAATATGTTGGAGGATGACATATAAGCACGCACAATGTATGTTTGTGTGCAGGCTTAAGTCAGAAAATGATGCTTAATAACTAACTATCTATGGTTAATTTATTTATTAATTTAGTATAGAAATCATACTGGCTCAAAATTGGTTTTAGAAAGTTTATTCAGTGATGAAGCCTTGGTCAGTTTGGAATCCATTGTCACTTGATTCAGAGTTGAGTCAGCGACAATGGATTCCATTGATGACCTATTTTCATGGCAGAAAAGCCATATTTTGGCAAATGTTTTGAGTTTTTGGAACACAGCAAGATCATTCATGGACGGTGGAGAAGTACACTGAAAATGGGTCACCAGTGGAATCTGTAAATAACAGAATTCAAGCTGACTGAAGCGGTTATTTTCAACAAACAAACATTACAAATTTTTCATATCTCATCTTTGAAGTCAGATTTCTATAAAAGTGAGAAATGCAGTATGGGTTATAGTGAAGACAGTGTTCCGTTAATATGTCCTGTACAGAAACAGATCCTTCTGTCCATAAAGGAAGAACTTGAGCAAATAGCAGACAGGAATCCAAAGAGAACTGCTGTTTGATTTATCCCACAGACCAGAGTAAGACTTGACAATTTTAAAATTATGTGCAAATGATTAACGGACAACGTTAGCAACTGGTTAGCGTTAGCCGGCGAGCTTGTTGTTGACTGTGTTTTCACCCAACAAACAGATTCCTGGGCTGAGGGGCTCCAGCACATAAAACTTTATTGTTGTTTTGTATCCTTACGTGGAGATTATGTTGGAGTCTGATGTGCTGGGAACCGGTTATTTTGTGGTGTTAGTGGACTGCATTACGTTAGCTGCGATGTAGTTGCTGTAGTCAGAGAGAGGCTCAGGAGTGCGCACAAGGCAACACCCTGACCCGGTGCCTTCACATTAATAGCAGAATAGTGGCTGTTCCAAGCAACAGAGAAAACAGGCTTATGGTTCATTTCTAAGTAAGGCTACAGCCCATTGACAAAAAAAAAGTGATTTATTAATAAGTAATTTAATTGAAAAACTACATATAGCCCCTTTGAGTCAGTCAGAAAATTCCAACGATTCTCTCCATTTACTGAAATACACATCTGCTTTAATGTAGTAGATGCATACAGATTTTTAGAATTAAATTTTCTTCTGTGGTCCTCGTCATTGAATGCTGGAGCAAGCAACGCTGGAGAACTAGCAAGAGACAGACTTTTACATCTTTTAAGTATCCAACCGATGAAATCCCACCCCCTCCCTTCAAAGCCACTTCCCAAAAACACATGTTCAGGGGCAGTGAGCGCACAGGCACACAGGTAGGCAGCTATTCAGCGCTGTGCTGACAACAGTCCTCCGACAGCCACAGATCCCAGATGTTGTTTTCATTTTTGTGTTCGATTTATTGATTGAGAATTTCAACATATAGGGAAGAGCGGGGTGAGTTGAGCCAGTTTTTACTTGAGGTGTCTTTAAAGTGAGGACATGACAGAAATGTCTCCAGCTAAAATATGTATCTATATTTTAAGATGTGGTGCATCCCTGGGAATAATCAATTTGGATCTCAAATTAACTGTTTTCAAAATATGGCTTTCCGAACAAAAGTGGACTCTTGGCTCAACTTGCCCCATATGAGGGTTAAGTTTAGCCACATGGGTGTCGGGGATATCAATGTCATTTCATCGTGCAAACTCAAACGCCAGGTCCCAACATTTAATTGCACTTAGATAATGAATACATTGCAGATGTCTTCTAGTTGTTTCATATCAATGTATCGCTTTAAAGTCATCCTGTTGATCTTCATGTCCCGTGCCACTTAACGTATGGACTTCTCATTTTGTACCCTATCTGTCTTCCATTTATAGCATGAGTTTATTGTTTTGATCGTGGTGATATATTTTAGTAGCACCGCAATCCAGAAACTTAGATAATTCAGTTTGTTTGAGGAGAGAAAATGCTTCCAAATAACTGCTAATGTTGCTCTGTGTCTGCTGGATGTCTAGATATAACAGAGTTGGGTATCCTTTAAAATTTTACGATACCAGTACCAAAACCAGTACCCTTAAACTGATACCAATAGAGTTGTTCATTCGATACCATACGTAAAATGCCACCTGCTGAAGCCATAGTAGTTGATTGGTTTTATTATTTTTTATTGTTGTTACATACAAACAAGGTGATCTATTTTTAATA